>NW_007259944.1:874144-904570 GCF_000164805.1 Carlito syrichta | reverse complement strand
TCACCTCAGCCTCCCAAAGGCGCGGGATTACAGGCTGAGCCACTGAGCCCGGCTGCTGTTTTCTTATTATAAAGTCCTAAGAGTTCAGCCAGGCACAATGGCTCACACCTACAGTCCTAGCATTTTGGGAGGCCAAGATAGAAGGATCACTTGAGTCCAGGCGTTCAAGACCAGCCTGGATAACATAGCGAGACTCCATCTCTACAAAAAATTTTTAAAAACTAGGCAGACATGGTGGTGCAACATGTAGTCCCAGCTACTCAGGAAGCTAAGACTGGAGGATTGCCTGAGCCCATGAGATCAAGGCTGCAGTGAGCTATGATGGTGCCACTGTACTCCAGCCTGGGCAACACAGCGAGCCCGTCTCTAAAAAATGAGAATAGGTTATGAGTTCATTCATCATAGAAAAAATAGACAACAAAAATTATCAAGAAAATGCCCCCTTAAAATACAGGGGGGAAATCCCTCAAAATTGGAATTATCTTTTGGAGGGCAGGCCCCTTATAGTACAGACTTCTGCCGCTAGGTATGTGTTCCAGTAACCCATCGGCATCAGTTTTACCAGAGAGCACTGTCGAGAAAGGCTGCGTTTGGCTTCAGTGAATTTTGGGGGAGAAATTCTTTCAATGTGCTTGCCTATTTCATGACGGGTGATTTACGAGTACACCTGCCCGTATTGTGCTGAGGGTTCAGCAGTTTGGTACCAAAACAGGCATGGCTCCCATGCCCTACCTTCTCTATTCACCCTATCTCACGCCAAGCGACTATTTTTGTTTCTCTGGATGAAAAAAGTCCTCAAAGGAAAACATTTTGCCCATGTGGAAGAGGTGAAACCAGAAAACAGCAGAAACACTAAAAGGCATCAAAACTGACAAGCTCCAGAACTGTTTTGAGCAGTGGGAAAAGCATCTCAATGGGTGAATTACATCAAATGGAGAGCACTTCAAAGGTGACTGAAAGTGTAAACATATGACAATACACAATTTTTTAGACATTCTGGGTTCTTTGGGTCCCCTCTTATAGGTAGGCATTTTAGTACACATCCTTCCAAGCTTTTTTCACTCATAACTGCTTTATTAATCATTTTATCTTTCTCATTTTTAATTGGCAAATAATAACTGCACATAGTATATACATATGGGGCACCACGTGTGCTGTGTTGATACATGTTTACATTGTGGATGAGGAGATCAAGCTAATTTACCAAACCCGTCACCTCACATTCTTATCATTTTTAATGATGAAAACATTGTAAGTCTATTCATTTAGCCATTTTGAAATATGCCAGGCATGACTGTGACAGTCACCACTGTGCAATCAGCCATGGGGCTTATTCCCACTGTCCAGCTGAAATCACCTGCTCTCTCAGACTCTTCTTCCAGGGATACAGAGGAACGAACGTCTTTGGTGTTCTGTTTTACAAACTACTTCCATTGACCAATGTCGTGTGACTGTCTCCTCTTGTCATTAAGTCTCACTTTATGAGACAATCCCAAATGGCTGCATGGTACTTCCCAGGGCTCCAACTCACCCAAGGCCACGGTGGTGCCCAGGATGCGTGATCTTGGAGGTGCTCGTTCTTGGGGGTCCAGCGAACCCACTCTGAATGTCCCCCACAGTGCCTCCATGCCCTCACACCAGCCCCAGTCCCCACCTGTCCATGCTCCTTACAGACACAGTTTCAAGTAGCCGCCACTGTCTGTTGGGCGTTTAGGTGGTTTCCAGCTTCCCTCCACCAGAAACGCCGCAGTGAAAACTCTCACAAGTGGCACTTCCTTGAAAACGACATTTCCGTCAGCTCTGCTGAGGGCTTTTTAAACACTCTCAGCTGGACGGCTCAGATCCAAAACGTGGGGCTGATTTGCAAAATGGCAACCGGCCAGACAAACTGTTTTGAATTTTACTAAAATAAAACGTTAACAATGTTAAGTAGCATTTTTTGTTGTTGTTGAATTTGGAATATTAGGAAATTTCTATCATCCTCAAAGATTTCATTCCAAAAGAAGGAAAAAGCCCATGGGAGCAGGGGGGAGGGTAACTGCAACTCCCAGGGTTCACATAGCACGTGGGAGGAGGTTCTTACAAACACACGTGGCTCCCAAATTCTACATTTATTTTTGGATGCAAAAGTCACCACACATACCTGCCACCCTAACCGCACACCCACCACCACACACACACACACACACACACACACACACACACACACACACACACACACACACACACACGTGTGCCCATGTGCGGAGGACCAGACACACTTCGCCCACTTGACTCAGTCACCCCTGAAAGCACTTCCTGTCCATCTCATGAGCATGGAGTAGTCACTTTAATAAAAACCCTAATTCCCTACACCTCTCGACAGTCCCTGCCTCAGCCCATGCTGGGTCCCTCTCAAAGTCCTGAAGATTCCATTCTCAAAATCCCACTCAAATCTGCCACCTTCACCTCTTCTATCACTTCCACCCTCGTCCCCTGGGCAAAATGGGGGCCTGGTCTCTAGGTTTCCACCCCTGCCTGTTCCCCCACCTCCACACATAGTCTCCTCACAGCAGCTAGAAAGATCTTCAGACTTTTAAGTCAGAGCTCCTGGCCCCTCTCCTCAAATCCCCACAGCCCTTAACAGGACTCAGAAGACCCCACGTGATATGGGCCGGCTTCTCCATCTCCATCCGCCCTCCCTGCCTCCCTTCCTGGCAGCCACCCTGGCCTTGACACCCTCAAGCCATCCAGACACCCACCAGGCAGGTGCCCAGCTCGGGTCTCCACGCTTGTCTTGCTAGACGGCCCCATATCCACAAGGGCCCACCTGCCCTTCACTCAAACCCGTCCTCAGAGGAACCCTCATCCGAGGCCTTCGCGGGCAACCTGACAGGACACCCCATGGCCGTCTCGCCCTTCACCCACACACCCCACTGGACGCTGTATCATGTGCCTGACACTCCCACCACCTGTCACTGCATGGCACATGAGGGGGGCCCAAAAAACCCAGAATTGATATATAAAAAACGGTGCATTTACTCTTGCATGTTTACCTTCAGTCACCTTCGGGGTCCTCTTTGTTTGGTGCAATACACCTGTTGAGACACTTTTCCTCGGCTCAAAACAGTTTTTGAACTCATCCATTTGGACGCCTTTTAGTGCTCCTGCCGTTTTTTGTTTCACCACTTCCACACTGGCAAAACACTTCCCTTTGAGGACTTTTTTTCATTGAGGAAAGAACAACAAAAAAAAGTCACTCGGGACAAGAGTGAATGATGGGGGCACAGGGCTCATGTCGTTTTTGGTCAAAAACCGCTGAACACTCAGAGCCGTGTGGACAGGTGCACTTGTAAATCACCCATCATGAAATGGGCAAACACACTGAAAGAATCTCCAAAAAAATTCACTGATGCTGAATGCAGCCTCTCACGACACCAGCTGGTCCACAGATGCCAATGGTTCCTAGAACATTTGCCTGGCGGGGGAACCAGTGCAAGGGGCCCGCCTTCCAGAAGGTAATTCTGGGTTTGGGGGTTGTCCCTCACGGTTGTGAGCCCCTTGCCACCTTCCCCACTAGACCACTGGCCCCCTGAGGGCGGCATCTTCCCCGTCCTATTCACCGTGCAGTCCCGACACCTGCAGCCACGTGCAGGTGCCCAGCGAGTGAAAAAGAGCCAGAGAATGACACAGGAGGGGCAGGGGCAAGCTGTGATTCCTCCAGACCCTCCCGTGTCTGGTGACAAAGAGCAATTCCGCGCCCACGCTAGCTTCTCCTGGCTTGGGCAATCCTCCTCCCAGGCCCACAACGACTATTATGTCACAGAACCCTGTCGGGCAGACTCGGCTGGTTGGACAACAGTAACCTGGGCTGCCCTGTTCCAAACAGGTGACAGATCTTGAGGTGTGACGGGGTGGGGGGAGTCTGATTCTTGTGTCTGATTCCTGCGGCTGGGATCCCGCCCACCACAAGAGACCCCTGCGAGCGGCTGCCCTGCGGAGAGCAGAGTGCTTGAGAATCCCACGGGGAGCCATGAAGAGAGAATCAGACATTCTGGACAGGCGCAAAAACCCAACAAGTCAGCCCCTTGCAGTGTTCTCAATTACGAGCCAAGTCATCTTCCATTTCTCACATCCCTGGAAATGAGAAACAGACATATCTACCGCCCATCGAGCACGCTCACGGGACAGGCCTGATAGCAGCGCAGGCTTGACTTGTTTCTGGTGACGAGGTTCACAGCCCGAGAAGCCAGGGTCGGGGGATCAGAGGCAGGTGAGCCTGAGAGGTCTCAGGACCAGGGCTGCATCTGGGTCTCACCACCCATGACCCCCCGGGGGTCTTTGAATAAACTACCTGGATCATTCCTCCCCCTCCCCAGGGAGTCTGGAGACATTAACTTTCCCTGCTCTGCTCTCCCCACCCCCCGCCCCCCACTCTCAGGCTCCAGCTTCTGATCCACACAGCAGAAATGTCAGCCCACAAGGCTCCCCTGCCAGCATCTGACCAACCGTCTCTCCGGGCCAAAGAGCGACTGACTCATATGGGAGATGAGACCGAAGGAACTGGACTAAAATATGCAAGCCTTCTCTGGGTTGACCTCTGGCTGGAGTTGGGGCTTTTTTGGTTTTTGTTTGTTTGTTAGGTCAAATAAGGCTGGGCAGGATGTTTCATGTCTGTAATCCGAGTACTTTGGGAGCTGAGGCAGGAAGATCCCTTGAGGCCAGGCATTCAAGACCAGCCTGGGCAACATAGCAAGACCCCAAATCTACAAAAAAAGTAAGAAATAGCTGAGTGTGGTGGTGCACATGTATGTAGTCCTAGCTATTCGGGAGGCTGAGGCAGGAGGATTGTCAGTGCGCGATGATCATGTCACTGCCGTCCAGACTGGGCAACAGAGAGGGAAGCCCAGCAAGTACTTTGTACATCTTCTTCCTGTACTCTTGCAAACAGCACAGCATTGAGAACAAGGGTCAGAGCCCTGGAGTCCAACCATCTAGGTTTACCTCCTGGCACCGGCACTTACCGGCAGGGAGGTTAGTTTACCTCTCCAGGGTTCAGTTGCTCCATCTGTAAATGGGGCTGATGACAGCACCCACCTCTTCAGGCTGTCAGGAGGTTCAAGTGAGCAACATGCAAAGCACCCAACAAGCACCCAATAAATGCTCATTTTCATTCTGATTCTTTCACTGATGGCTGGGTGACTTGGCTATTAAATTCCTCTTCTCTGGTCTCTATTCTTGGAAGAAATCACCTTGCAAGTTGTCTTTTGGCTCTAAACTGTAATGATCCTCGGGGACATCTAGAATAAAACCCAAACTCCTCTTCGCAGCCCACAAGCCCCTGCATGAATGACCTGGCCTCTGCCCAAATCCCCAGCCGTATCCCCCGCACTCTGGTCCAGCCGCACGGGCCACTGGGTTGTTCTTCCAACAGGCCGAGTTTGCTGCTACCTCGAGGCCTCTGCACATGCTATGCCCTCAGCCTAGAACATTCTCTCCCTAGGTCTTCCTAGGGCCAGCTCCTACTGATCCTTCAGGCCTCAGTCTCGAAGCGGGGCCTCCTCCGATTGGCCTGGCACCCGCCACGCCACCCCCAGCATCCCTCCATCATGTCTTCCTGTTTCTTTCCTTCCTGATCCTGACAAATGCCATTTTACGCTTTTGCTGATTGTCTCCCACTTGCTAGAATGTCAGCTTGTTTATCATTATGCCTTGGTACCCTGAACAGTACCTGGCATATAGTAGATGTTCAATAAATATTTGCTGGCTCAATAAATGAACAGACTGATTCTCGGGGGCCGACGTGGACCCACACACTGCCAAGTGATTCATCCCCCGCTGACTCCAAAAGAGGAGGCTTATTCATGTCTGGAAGAGAATTCCCACGTTTGGAGCCTGCTGAAGTTCACTACCGTTCCGGTCAGCCTGTGGGAATGTGCCTCGCCATGAAAGAGACACATTATGCCAGGTCAACTGCACTGGAAGGCAGAAGAGGAGACTGACTGACTTCACTATAAAAATGAGGTTTATAATCTCGGGACTGAGTTTAAAGCACAGCAACCCGGCAGCCTCGAGGAGGCAGACAGGGGAGAGGGAGACCCTGAGGGGCTCCCTGCAGCCCCTGTGCTCACCTAGAGACCAGACAACAAGGAGGAAGTGACCCTCAGAAACACGCCTCCTGGGGCTTCTCACCGGGGAACTGGTCTGATATGAAGGAATGTGGTATCTGCTGTGTTTGCCGGTTGGGTACCAGGAGAAGCCAGGGCGGAAGAGGTGGGGAAATGAGCCCCCAGGGGGAAGCAACTAACGAAAAAGGGAGCCTACAGAAAGCCCACGGAAGTATCCAGCCTTGACAGCAACTGGCACAGCAGCATGGGGGAGTCCGAGGACACTGGGACGGGAGTCCCACAGTGCCAGCCCGAAGGCCGGGCACCGTGGCTCACTCCTGTAATCCCAGTACTTTGGGAGGCCAAGGTGAGAGGATCACTTGAGCCTAGGAGTTCCAGATCAGCCTGGGTAAGACCTCTCCTGGGCAAGACCTCTCCTCTACAAAATAAATAAATAAATAAATAATTAGCTAAGTGTGGTGGTGCACACCTGTAGTCCCAACTACTCGGGAGGCTGAGGAGGGATGATCTCCTGAGCCCAGGAGGTCAAGGCTGCGGTGAGCCCTGGTTGTGCCACTGCACTCCAGCCTGGGAGGCAGGGGGAGACCCTGACTCAAGAAAAAAAAGCACACATGAATAAAACATCCCTGCAGCTCAATTTCACTTAAACGTTCCACCAGTGGCAGGGACGTGTGGATAGGACACAGCTCTGGCCTCGCCTCTCTCACGACTGCCAGAAGCGGCCAAAGAGCCTGAGACGGGGTAGTGGCAGGACCAGGCAGCTGAGCCCGCCAGGGAATGAACAAGGTGAGCGCTTCCCAATCAGAGGACACTCCGCCCCCAGGCCGAGGGCCGCCCAGGTCTCCCTGGATCCAGACCAAAACCTCTGAGTCACTCTTGCCACAGGGGGGAAGAAAAAAAGGAGGAGGCAGACGTGATGTGTACCTTTCCGACTCTATTTTGGGATTTTAAGATCCAGTTTCTTTCGTTTCAAAGGGTGGGTGTTTAGAGGGCTCTCTACACAGCTCCCCAGCTCCCAGCAGGGCCAGACAGCTCTGTCGGTGACCTGGGGAGGCGGGGCCCCCAGCAGAGCCACACAACGCATCATTGAGGAACAAGGAGCCGTTCTTGTAGGAGCGCAGGGCCTGGCCTCCATAAACACGATGGAAGCTCACAGCTGAGCCAGGCTGACTCACCTCTCCAGCGAGGCCAACCCGAGCCCATTCACTCCTTCGTCTAGGCATTCATTCAGCAGAGTGCGTCCTGGACACATGTCCCCTTGAGAAGAGTTGGGTACCTCTCTGGATGGCGACGCCTGGGGTCATCGTTATCCCACAACTTATTTACAACATGGGGTTAAGAAGCCAGCAAGTTGACCTCAGGACTCCACCCAGGAGGACTATTCATTTGGGGCCGGATCATTCTGCGTGGTAGGGGCTACCCTGTGCACGCACCGTTGGATGTCTATAAGCTCCCTGGCCTCACCCACCAGATCCAGCAACCAGGACCTCCCCAGCTGGGACACACAAAATGTCTCTGGACATCACCAATGTTGCTTCCATTAAGGTCTCGCAATGTTGCCCAGGCTGGTCCTGAACTCCTGGCCTCAAGTGATTCTCCCTGTTCAGCCTGCCCAAGTACTGAAATTACAGGGGTGAGCCACCACGCTTGGCCCCCAACTGCTTTTCAATGAGAAAAAGTCAACTATGCTTAGATGAGCCTCGCTTTAAACAGACCCAAGGTACAAATAGCAATTGCATCGCACGCAAGTCTTCTTTAAAAAAGGCTTCATCAAAAATGACTTCTCTGAAAAGCCAGCGCTTGAAAGTGAATCGGAAAGAAACCACCATGTACCCAAAGCAAAATGATCCAACTTTTCAGAAACACACCGAGTAATGACACGCAAGTCAGTCTGCGGGCGCGGCTAGAAAGAATTCCTTGGGGGGGGGGAGCAGGGAGATGACGGCTGTCTGTCACAGGCAGGGGTGTCGATGGCGCTTGCTAGAAATAAAATTGCTGCTTACTTTCTGTCTGGTTTCCGAATTGCTTTTTCCTGGTTGAAAAGTGCCAGGCCTGGCGGCTTTCGAAAAATTTAAAATTCAAGTCGAGTCAACAAATATTTGCCTATTCACACAAAGGTCCACGCTAAGGAAAATGTGCGTAAGAGCTCAGAGACGCCATAATTCAGTATAACAACCACCATGACAAGCAGCAGCTAATGGCATGCTGAGCGCTTGCTGAATACTGGGCATTGTTCTGTGCTGACACCTACCCGTCATCATCCCAACCCCAGGAGAAAGGTGCTAGGATTTCATACAGAGGGGCCTGAGGCCCAGAGAGGTCAGACAGTTTGCCCAAGGTCACACAGCCAGGGAGAGGCCGGGATTCCAGCCCTTTACGTTTAGCTCCAAGAAGCTGTCTCTTGCCAACGACGCAGTATTCTGTTGGTTGTCTCTGAAGGGCAGGAAGGTACAGTCACAGCAGTGCTCCCCAAACCTCATTCATTCTCAGCCCTGTTCCTGATCTTTTACCAAACTATTAATGACAGACTCTTTCTCTTTAAAATTTAATTCGTATCTTAACTTCCAGAAATTTGTATTTGGGGGTTTTTTTTTTTATTATTTTAAAGAAGGTTCCATTTTTAAATGCTATTTCATTAGAGTCGGGGTTTTGCTATGTTGCCCAGGCTGTTCTCGAACTCCTGGGGTCAAGCCATCCTCCCCTCTTGGCCTCCTGAAGTGCTGGGATTACAGGCATGAGCCATTGCACCTGGCCAAGAAATCTATTTTTTTAAAAAAACTTTATGTCACTACCATAGATATGAAACCAAGATCACCAGTTGAAATCAAAGGTATGCACAACAAAATTACGGTACCACTAAAATCATTATAATAGCCAGGTGCGGTGACATGTGCTTACAGCCCCAACTACTCAGGAGGCTGAAAAGAGGGGGATGGTTTGAACCCAGGAGTTTGAGACAAGCCTGGGCAACACAGCAAGGACTGGGGTACCAAGCACATCAGAGAAGGTGCCAGAGAACAGCAAACAGACCCAGGATTGGGGAGCCCCTGCGAGGGGAGCCCTACCAATTCCAAAGCCAGCAAAGCATCAATGGATGGGCTAAGAAAACTCCCAGGTCCATGACCCGACCAGGAGGTGCTCAGCAAACCTCTACAAAGGAACCCAAGAAGGTCTGATGAAGACGCTTCACTGGGAGAAGACAAAGCATCACTGCCTGGGCCTGTACTAGGAGAATGGTCCTGTGTTCAGAGAAGGGAGTTGAAAAAGAGAATCAAGCAACGTATGAAAACATGACAGATGTTCCTGAAACTAAAAGAGGCATCTGCTCTGGCAGACCAAGGCGCTGTCTCTCTGTCTTCTGTGTGTGTATGCGCACACACGTACACACGCGCGTGGGCACCTGGGGGTACGCAGGGGTGGGCTGGCCAACAAGCAGGTCTCTAGGGGAAAAGCCTGACTGGTGGCATCTGCCCAATCCTGTGGTATAAATAGTCCCACAATGGCTAACTTCCAGAGTGACCTTACTGTGTGTGGAGCTGGGATGAGATGTGCAGAAGCATTACTAGGTGCCATTGCCACCATAAGGACATAAGAGAGAGATGCCGGTGACCTCAGGGGCAAAGGTCACAGAAATATGTAAAGGGCCAGGCACTTTGGGAGGTCAAGGTGGGAGGGTCACTTGAGCCCAGGATTTTGAGACCAGCCTGGGCAACATAGCAAGAGCTCGTCTCTACAAAAAAATTTTAAAAATTAGCCGGGCATGGCAGCATGTACCTGTAGTCCCAGCTATTCCAGAGGCTAAGGTGGAAGGATCACCTGAGCCCAGAAGGTCAAGGATGTGGTAAGCTGTGATCATGCCACTGCACTCTAGCCTGGACAACAGAGTGAGACCCTGACTCAAAAAAAGAAAGAAAGAAAGAAAAAAATATAATACATGTATATAGCAGAATTCCTGAAAATTTAGCAATCGACTCTGAGTGCAAACTGGCTCGGGGTGCCCCTGGGCACACACAGGCCAGGCCTCTAGGACATCTGTTTGGGTGCATACCTACTCAGGGGGTGCATACTTACTCACTGTCACTTCCCATCCACCAGTCGAGAACACTCCCTGCCCCCAACACACACACACCCTTCACCAGCCCTACCCCGTGAAAGGGGGTGAGAATCTCACTGCGGTGGTCCCCCTTCCCACACTCACACACCCCCCTACAGTGCCATGACACCCCTGCATTTACCCAGCCTGGGATTCCCTCAGGCCTGGAGAAAGCCCCCGCATGCCCCAGCAACAGGCAAACCCTCCAAGCCAGATTGCTGGCCCCAAGGCTCCCCAGTGCCTCTCACCCTGGCCGGAGCATGCCTGCCTTTCAATCCCATCACCCCATCTTCCTGTCTAGACGAGGCACTGGCGGCCAGGCCCCGCGTGAATACATTCCCAGCCCTGCACACCCTGGCACCGCCGGGCCCCACCCCCTTGCTCCGCCCAGCCTGGGACCTGGAGACCCACTGGGCATGGGGTGGCCCCATCTTCGAGAGGAGATGACACGATCACAGAGTGCACATGCGTGCGCATGGCACGGTGCGGACACACCACGGGCACACCACGCCAGGAGCCACCCACCATCCTTGGCCTGAGAAGTGGGAACAAACACACAAGGCCCCCCCTGAAAGTGACCGACACACAAAAGCCGCAGAGAAAGCTTTTCCTCTTCCAGCTTCCCTTTTCCGGCCCAGAAACACCAAGGGCTGAGATAAGGGGCCCGCGGGCCTGGGAGGCTTTCAAAGAGCTGGCACGGCTGTTCCTGCTGGCCGCTCCCGCCTGCCATCGGCTCCCCCAGGCCCTGGGGTGGCAGGCGGCGGCCGGGGCGCTGAGCCAGGACTTGGAAGAGGTTTAAGGCTCACGCACAGAGGGGCGGAAGCCGGGCTGTCAAGAGGCGTGATAAAGCGCCTCCTTATCGGGAACTTTGCTTTCAACCGCCTCCAAGTGCGCGCCGGGCTGGGGCCTGTCAAGGCCGAGCGTGATCCTTTCATGTCACCCGTGCTCCCCGGTCAGCGGCACATCCTCGTGTGCACGGAACAGCAGTGTCAGCATTGGGGCCGGCATCCCGAGCCTGCGCCTCCCAGCCCGGGCCCCTGGCTAACCACGCAGCATCTGTAAATTCACTGCAGCCATCTGGGTCCCGCTTCTGCCATCAGAGCACCAGAAGAGATGCCAGGGGCAGGAGAACCCGGCAGTTTCTCCGGGGACTTGAGAGCTGGCCCGCCCAAGATTAAGTCCCTACTGCTGACCTCGTGGGCTGCCAGTCTGGGGGCAGGTCAGGCGGACCCTCCAAACATGCTTGTATTTATTTTATTTTTATTTTTATTTTTGAGTCGGGGTCTTGTTCGCTCACCCAGGCTGGAGGGCAGTGGCACCATCTCGGCTCACCGCAGACTCCACCTCCTGGGCTCAGGTGATCTTTCACCTCAGCCTCCCGAGTAGCAAGGGACTACAGGTGTGTGCTACCACACCTGGCTACTATTTTGATTTTTTGTAGAGATGAGGTCTCATGATGTTGCCCAGACTGGCCTTGAATCCCTGGGCCCAAGTCATTCTCCCACCTCAGCCTCCCAAAGTTCCGGGCTTGTACGCATGAACCACTGTGCCCGGCCTGAATGTGCTTTTTCACACGTGTAGCATAGAAAGGGTCCATCCACATCACAGAGTTGCCAGGATTCAATGAGTTGACCTGAGTGCTGCTCTTAGAAGCAGCACATCGTACATGTATAACACACTCAACCCTCATCCTCCTTGTTAGCATTTCTGTCTTCTCATGGGGCCCGTGTCGGTGTGGGACATGGGTGAGGGGCAGGGAGTCACAACCGAGTGATGTGAATGGGACGGCACAGGAGGGGAACGGTGTGCATCTGGCAACCGTCCCCTCACCCTCCCACTCACAGGGGCGTGTGCAGATGGACACAGTGACTCTACTGTCCCCCGGGTGAGAGCCTCTCACCACTCAGGGCCCTGGACGCAGCCGGCAATGTAGCAGCAACCCAACCCAGCAACCCTGTGGGGGAAACCCAACCTGCCGATGCCCCCACAGGTGGGTGTGTCAGGAGCAGTGTCCAGGGCACAGGGAGCTGCCCTGTCTGTGCACAATCCTCTCATCTTGCTGACTTCAGCACCAGCTCCCCGAGTGGACACTCCCCACTGTAGTGGGTGCAAAGCACTCAGCAAAGAGCCAGCCCAGAGCATGGTGTTCTTGACCATCAGCTTTCTCGGGACCCAGCAGCGTCTCAGCCTGAGACTTGTCAGTACTGTGGCCTACCAGTCACACCCCTGAGGGAATAACAACACATACCGCCCCCTCGTGAGCTGTGGCATGAATGATGACATAATATGTGCAAAGAGCTCAGAACGGAGCCTGGCACACAGTGAGTGCTCAATAAATGCAGCAGTTACCATCATCATTGCCGTCATACACTTTGTACCTTCCTCCTAACCTCTAAGTCAGCTTGTTGTCACCATGACTTAGTGGGGTTCTTAGTCCTCCTTAGAATATGGACACAGAAAAGGGACGGCCCCAGTGTCCCCCTCCCCACAAAGTCCTGCACCAGGCACTGCCCTTCCATATATTAGCTCAGAGAGACCAAGTGAGCTCCCTGAGGCACCCAGCTCAAAAGCAACACCTGCTCCTCCCATTTCCTCTTTTAAACATGTTCCTTTGACTTTCAAGTGGAAATATCAGTCATCCACTCCCACAACGCCCCTGGGAGGTCCCAGACCACCCCCACCCTTTAAGGTCTGAAGCCCCTTTCCTCGCTGCTATGTTCAGATCTCTGTTCATGGAGTCGGCCATGGGCCTTGGCCAAGAGCCAAAAGCATTCCATCCTGACTCCGGAGGTTAAGAACCCGCGAGGCACACGCGAGGAGCCCTGCCCGGCCATCACACTGCATGGGAGTCCTTGCCTCCCATGACATAGAGAAGACAGGCTGAGAAGCCAGGAAGAACGTTTTGGTGAAAAAGGAAATAAAGTTTGTCCTAAGAGAGAGGAAAATGTTCTTTCAACTTCCTAAAGGATTTTGAGGCCCGGGGCTGACTCTGGGCTCAAACTCCGAAGTCCTGGGTCAGTTGAGAAAGATGGCTCCCAGGACGACAGCCTCACCCTGCCCTGATCGTGACTGCAGAGGGGCGAGCCCATCCCCACGAGCCCTGCACACTTGGAGACACGGCCAGCGCAGCCCTGGATGGACGCACAGTCACTCGACAGGCTTGTGCTGCTGTGGTGGCCTCCAGACAGGCCAAGTGAGACCCAGAGTCCCCGCCAGACCCCAAGTCTCCTTTCTTGCATGGAACCACGATGTTCATCTCACAGACAACACAGCATCTCTGTAATTTAAAGGTTGGGGAGACACATTCCATCTTTTTTTTTAAAGCTTTTTTAAAAATCCTAATCACTATTCAATTCATCTTTTTGTTTCGTTTTTTTCTTTTGAGCCAGGGTCTCACTCTGTCTCCCAGACCGGAGTCCAGTGACATGATCACAGCTCAGCACAGTCTTGACCGCCCAGGCTCAAGTCATCCTTCTGCCTCAGCCTCCCGAGTAGCTGGGACCACAGGCATGTGTTACCACACCTGGCTAATTTTTTGATTTTGTAGAGACAAGGTCTCACTATATTGCCTAGGCTGATCTCGAACTTCTGGGCTCAAACAATCCTCCTGCCTCAGCCTCCCAAAGTCTCGGGATTACAGGCATGAGCCACCATGCCCGGTCTCACATTCCATCTTAAACGCCCAAGATAACAATTACTGTGTAGACACAAGACAGACCGTATCTCTCCTATGTGGAGATTCGTCCTATCTGAACTGGGATTTTCTTTGCTGACTGGCAAAAGGCAAATAGGTTCCGCAGCTCTCGTTTTTGGCAAGCATGGAATTTGGAGGCACTGAGAAAACCTGACTCACTCCCTCCTACAAATCTGTGGAACTCAATTCTATCACCTTCCGTGCTTGAAGCTCACAATACCACCCGACTCCCCTGCCCACTCTCAGGTGTGAGAGAGCGCATGCCTACGGCACTGGCCAGTTCTACACTCTGCCACGCCATCCACAGGAAGTCAAAGTCAGGCCTCATCTCTACAATAAATCCAAAAAATTAGCTGGGCATGGTAGCGCTCACCTGTAGTTCCAGTTACTTGGAAGGCTGAGGCGGAAGGCTCGCCAGAGCCCAGCAGGTCAAAGCTGAGGTGGCCGGGAGTGGCCACTGCACTCCAGTCTGGGTGACAGAGTGAGATTCCATCTCAAAAAAAACAAAAACTAAAAAAATAAAGGAGGGTGATGCCCTGAGAAGGACAGTCTGTCTTTGCAGTGGGAAGCAGCTTTTCTAAACAAAAACACCTGGACAGTGAAGTCAGCAAGGTCTGTGTTCATTTTTCTAAGCGTTTCCCAAAGCAGGTTCCAACCCCCTGCCCAAGTCCACTAGTGAGATGCCCAGAGGAACCGGCGAGGAAGTGGGACTAGTGGGCATGCAGGCCGCCTGGGGGCGCAGACCCTGTCTAAGGGAAGGGCCACCCTTCAGCCATCTACACCTGCCAGGTGGGAAGCGGGACCCACATTGTCAGCCCCTCTGTTTGCCAGAAATCCAGTTGGGAGTGAGAGGAGCCCGATGTGTGAATGTTGGTGACCAGTGTCAAGTATCCTCAACGCGCCGAGAGGGTCAAATCCCACCTGTGGACAGATGCGGGCCTGGGGCTCCCAGACACGGCGTTCTCCGCCTCCATACACTACCGGACAGGTCCCGGAGCCTGGGCCACGCTTCCTGTGCAACCTGCAACCCCCACTCACATGCTCCTCCTCCAGGAAGCTGCCCCGATTCCCTGAGGCAGAGTGAGCCATCTGACTCAAGGCCTCACTGGGCGGCGCCCTCCATCATAGCCCTTATCTCTATCATGATAGCTCTTATCTACAGGTAAGAATTGCTAAGGCTTATTGCACACATGCTGCCAGGCTCTCTGCTTAAAACTTTACCATCAGCCAAGTGCAGTGGCTCATGCAGGTCATCCCAGCACTTTGGGAGGTGAGAGGATTGCCTGAGTCCAGGGGTTCAATACCAGCCCGGGCAATTTGGTAAGACCTTGTCTCTACCATAAATCAAAAACTTAGTTGGGTGTGGTGGCACATGCCTGTGGTTCCAGTTACTTGGTAGGCTGAGACAGGAGGATTGCCCAGTAGATCGAGGCTGTGGTGGCTGTGAGCATGCCACCACACTCCAGCCTAGGTGACAGAGTGAGACTTCTACTCCCCCCCAAAAAATACAACAGCAAAAATACTTTACAATCCAGCTCTTTTTTGGGTTCTATCATCAGCCCACTTTACAGGCACAGAGAGGTTAAGTATCGCTCAATGTCACACAGCCAACAAATGGCAGAACCAGCATTCAAACCTAGATCTCCCCTGATATAAACTCTTTTGTTCCACTGCCTCCTGGTGACCTCAATTCTTCCCACATCTGCCTCTCCCAGCTGACTGAGGTGGGCCTCCTGCCTCCTTCTGCCCGGGGTGCATAGCTGGCACTCGGGAAGTATCTGTGGGGGAACGAATGCTGTTGCCCAGCCAACCACTTCGGGACCCCTGGACGGCCCAGGCTGGGTGTGGGGTTGGGACCTGTCCTGCTCTCAGTAGCCCTGCTGGCTTCTACCGAAGGGCTCAAGCCCCCCAGAGAAATACCACTCCTGTCCCAGCCCTGAGAGGGGATGGGGCTTGGCACACGCCAGGACTCGCACCCGGGTCCCCACAGTCACAGCATCCCTAAGTCCAGCTTCCACCTGATGTCGCCCTCTCTGACGCTGAGGCCCTGCGCAAGGTGTGGGGGCAGCACAGCGCCCGCCTCGTGCGGTCAACAACCAGGGTCCAAAGTTAAGGAGCTGATCCCTCCCTGGTGAGAAAAAGAACAAATCTGCCATAAAAGAGATACCACAGGAAGATCCAGCGAGAACAAGGTCACACGGGTGCTTGAGAGCGAGAGACGGCCATGGAGGCACTGCACAAGGACACTCGCAGGTGGCCGTGGGGCCCCATGGGAACTCTGTGTGAGTCCGTTTTTGCACGAGATATTCTGCATTATTTTTTGCACCCAAATTACTCAGTGGAAACCCCTGGCCCAGCCCTGAGCCCTCCCGCAGGACGCCCACACAAGCCAGGACCTCTGCAGCTCTTGCCAAAGCAGACCCGTTCCCCCTGTGCCCACGGGGGAGGGGACGGGGGGACAGCTGGGAGTCAAGGGCCAGGGGGGCCATCGGAACAGGAAGACAGCGGGAGAGGGCGGGAGGCACACGCTTTGGACACAATAAACAAGCCCGCTGCCTTGTTCCGAGCCGGCCCAGGACCCCCAAGTCCAAGCACAGCCCTGAAGCTCAAGTTCAAAGTTTCAGTGAGATACACGCGAGGCCGACGCCCCAAGGGGAACTCGGAGCTCGCAAACAAGCCTCTCTTTGACTGAAAAACCACAGGGGAACACCCACGGCATACTTCTTGATTAAAAAAGGAAAGTGAAAAATAAGGTTTTCTTTTTTTTCTTTCTTAATCATCATAAAACTCACTTGAGCCGATTCCATCAAGTCACGACTCCTGCCGGCCCCAGGGGAGCCCAAGGCGTGTTGGCTACAACTCGAGGGCCAGGGGAGCCTGGGCACGTCCTCAGGGACCCAACCAGCCCTTCCGAATCGTTGTCACTTCCTTCCTCAGCTTCCTCCAGCACAGGAAAGCCACCGAGGGGCCGCCTGCGTCAGCGCCCCCGTTGCCCAGACTCCCCGGGACATCGGGGCTCACTGAGGCCTCGGCGGGACACAGCAGGGACACCCCCTCCACTGCTGTCCACGCACAGGCTAAGCAAGGTTTGGGACAGGGTTCAGAGCGATGACAGAGGGAAGATGGGTGGATGTGAGGGGCGGGGATGAGGAGGTGGGCAAGAGGATGGGACAAGGGAGGGGAGGAGAGAGGGGAGCGGGGAGAGAGAGAACATATCAGGCTAAGGAGGGGGGAACACACAGAGGGGACAGAGGATGCCAGGGCTATCTTTTGGTATTTTTATTTTTTTTGAGACAGGGTCTCGCTCTGTGGCCCAGGCTGAGGGGCAGTGATGCGATCACAGCTCACTGCAATCTCCAACTCCTGGGCTCAAGCCACCCTCCCACCTCAGCCTCCTGAGTAGCTGAGACTACAGGCGTGTGGCACCACACCAGCTAATTTTGTAATCTATCCGTAGAGATGAGGGTCTGGCGATGTTGCCCAGGCTGGTCTTAATCTCCTGGACTCGGGCAATCCTCCCACCTCAGCCTCCCCAGGAGTGGGGACTCCAGGCATGTGCCACCATGCCCAGCTAACTTTTAATTTTTTTTTTGTAGAAATGGGGTCTCATGCAGCCATTAAAAAAAAGAATGAAATCGTGTTCTTTACAAGCAACATGAATGGAGGTGGAGATCGTCCTCCTAAGTGAACCGACTCGGAAACAGAAAACCAAGCACACATGTTCTCACTCATATCTGGGAGCTAAATGGTCACAAAGATAGAAATAAGAGACCCAGGAGACACCAAAAAGGAGGAGGAGGGGAGGGTCAGGGCTCAAAAACTACCTGTGAGGAACAGTGTTCACTACCTGGGCCACCTGAGACCCAACTGCCACCACTACACAATGAAAGGAAGGAAGGAAGGAAGGAAGGAAGGAAGGAAGGAAGGAAGGAAGGAAGGAAGGAAGGAAGGAAGGAAGTCTCGTTGTGTCATCCAAGCTGCTGGTCTTGAACTCTTCGGCTCAAGCAGTCCTCCTGCCTCAGACTCCCAAAGTACTGGGATTACAGGTGTGAGCCACCACGCCCAGTCAGGGTCAGAGGAAACTTCTTTAAGGGGTAAACAACTGAGCTGAGACCTGACTGAGGCAGAGGAAGGAGCCACGTGGACAGTGGGAGACATGAATGGCAAGTGCAAAGGTCTTGAGACAGAAGCCAGCCGGAGTGTTGGAGGAACCACACGAAGGAGGCCCATTGGGGGTGGGAGTAGGTGAGTGAGAAAGAGAGGCTGCGGGGACTGGACGGCACAGGGCCTGTCAGCCCAAGGCAAAGAGCAGGTACATCCTGAGTAAGGGGACATGGAGGGTTCCGAAAAGGAGGTGGGGACTGAGTGATCTCAGAACAGGTCCACTGGCAGCTGTGTGGGAAGCAGACCAGACGAGAGGCATGAGGGGAAGCTGGGAAGCCAGCAAGGAGGTGGCAGGTGTCACGCAGCCTCAGGATGAGGACGGCTGGGTCCCGGGGTACAGGGGGGAGGAGGTGGGTAGTGGGACCAGCAGCCACCAATGTGCCGAGATCCCAACCCGTGATGGTAGCCCGTAATTCACACCATCTCTCTGAGCCTCTGTCTGGTCACTTGCAAGTTGACAATGATAGCACTTGCCTCCAGTACTTGGTGCAAGACTGAATGAGACCATTTCAGCTTAGCACAAGGCCTGGCACAGGGCAATCGCTCAGTACAGCGGTCACCAAAGCCCTCAGTAAAATAGTAGCTGAAGACCTCAGTAGAAGGATGCGTACATCAGACATACCAGTCATTCTGCTAGATGATTTCTAAGCCTCCTTCTAGCTCAATCTTCCCCAAACTCAGATAAAAGCAGCTTCACATCCCCGAATGAGTCAGCCCTGAAGCTGCAAGCTGAGACAAGTCAAGCTGAAGAGAAGCTGGAACTCCCACCTCGAAGGGAACAAAAAGAAACACAGGTATGCCTGCTCAGGCGATACCAATCCATCTGAGTCACAGAATCGAGTAGGTATAGACCAGCGGGTAACACAAAGTGCAGCCCACTCGTTTTAGGGCAGAGGCTCCCACAGCTCAGAGAGGAGAGGCATGTGGGCTGAGACTGCATGGCAGGACACGGGCAGAAGAGGAAGCCAGCAAGGCTCCCACCCTACCCTGTGATCCCAGGCAGTCTTCTCCGTCAGAGGACAGGAGGGAGCAAGCAGCGGCACCCCTATGCAGAAGGAAGGAAAGAAACAAGCAGGAGCACCTTGGAGATGGGCAGAATCGCCCTTCCTGCTACCAAGAGTTAGACTCAAACGCCTGAAGGGGCCAGGTCGGAAAGGCAGATGAGCTGCAGGCAGGGCAAAGGCAGAGGGACTCAGTTCCTCACCTAAAGATGGCCAAATGCTGACAGCTTTTCTCTTCTAAAGAATTACGCTGGCCAGGCTCAGTGGCTCAGCCTATAATCCCAGCACTTTGGGAGGCCAAGGCAAGTGGATTGCTTCAGCCCATGGGTTTGAGACCAGCCTGGGCAACTTGGCGAGACCTCGTCTCCACAATTAAAAAAAAAAAAGAAAGAAAGAAAATAGCCAGGTGTGGTAGCGCACACCTGTAGTTCCGGCTACTTGGAAGGCTGAGGCAGAAGGATCGCCAGAGCCCAGCAAGTCGACGCTGGAGTGGCCGTGAGTGTGCCACTGCCCTCCAGCCTGGGCAACAGAGTGAGACTCTGACAAAAAAAACAAAAAATAGAATTAGGTCTCTGGGGCCACCCACTGCTGGTTTGCCTGGCACTTGTGTGTAGGTGAGCAACAGCCATCTCTTCCTCTGGACGTTCAGAGGAACATCTGATATGTGCCAGAATACCATCTTAATAAACATGCAAATGTGAATGGTGCCCCCATGATAGGTTCTGCCTTTGTGCAGTGCATAGCCTGTGCAACTATCCTCAGCAACACACAGAAGAGTTCCCCGGGCTGTGAGTTGGGGACTTCTATCTGTATTCCATGGTCTTCTAAAAGGCACAGAAATGCCACAGTAAAACTCACATGGTAACCAAAAACCACATTCACTGTCAACACTTAATTCTTGAATCAGACCCAGCTGGCTCTCACCTCTGCACTGACACACACGGTGGACACCAAGCAAGCGCTGTCCCGGGGCCTTCGCACCGGCTGTTTCCTCCCCACCACACTTTCCCCCTCTTGGGGAGACACAGCTTACTTGCTCGCAACACTCAAATCCCGCTCAGTGTCACCTCTTCAGGATGTTCTTCTCCAAACAGCATCCCCACCACCACCTCACAGCTATCTTCCAGCCCCCACTTCTGCCTTGTTTTCCTTCTGACCGCCTTTCTACCACCCAGCAGATGTGTGGGCTACACGTCTCCTCTGCCAGAACTCCAGCTCTGAGATAGCCAGGGTTTTGTCTGTTCTGCTTCCTGCTCTATCTCTACTTCCAGCCCCCAAGCTTTTTCTGGAATGGATAAGACAGTCAGTATTTCAGGCTCTGCAGGCCTCACTGTCTCTGTCGCAAGGACTCACCTCTGCTGTGACAGGACAAAAGCAGCTACAGACGATAGGTGAATACACGGGTGTGGCTTGTACCAATAAAACTTTATTTATAAAAGCAAGTGGTGGGCTGGATTGAGCTGGCATGTTTGACGACTCCTGTCCTCAGAGTAACATGCACACAAATCACCTGTGGATCTTATTAATGGAGATTCTGCCATAGCAGGAGGCAGCAGGGTCTGAGGTTATGCATTTTTTACAAGCTCCCAGGGAAGGTCCAGGTCACTGATCCATGGACCAAGCTAAGCAGGGTGGACCCAGCACAGCACCTGGCCTACGGGTGAAGCCTGGTCCATGTCTGTCGAAGAAACACAGGATAAGAGGAAACCCACTGGTGATCCTTATGTGACACTTTTATCGCTGCGTTCTGACTATGGCCACATGCCCTTCCTGGTAATACCTCCCTTTGCTCAGATTTTATGTTTATCATTTTCTGACCAACAGAGGAAGGAGAGATGGGCAGATGTGTGACAAATCCAGGGCCTACAGATGACTTATTTTATGTCATTGAGCCTAGAATCAGGAGAATCCAAGGCTTAAGAAACATTCGTCTGATACACGCTCTGAAAACCATATTCCCGAGAATAGCATTTATAGTCTTATAACAAATGTCAAGTGGGTTCATGCCACAGAGACTGGGGCTTCACGGTCTATTTGGTGCCATAAACAATGCCAAGAAGACCAACTCCATGTCACTTCCTATCTGGAAAAGCTAAATGCAATGGCTCTTTCGGTCTGACAATCACAGCTGTCTTGATCAGGTATTGGGAATTGAAAATGCCTGGCAGCCTGCCAAGCCCATCATCAAAGACAGTGCGGTTGGGGCAGGCCACAGGGACAAGGAGGCAACCCCAAGCCTCTGGGAGGGGGTCCCCAAAACCGGTAGCCCTGGGGCCTCAGCAAGAGGGGGCAGCCACCCAGGAGCAAGGGGAGACCTTGTCCCGAGCGTGACTTGCACCTTCCAAACTCTGCACCATGGGAGGGTATTTCACCTCCCCACTCCCTCTCACCCCCCCCCCCCCCCCCCCCCACCTCCATCCCAGTAACTTACAAAAGAGCCCAGAGCGGTTTGCACTTAGTACCGTGCTCAGGGGTGTTTTACACACATTCTCCTTGACTCCTGCAAAACTCCTAAAGGATAAGTAACATACTCTTCAATTTGCTGCTGAGGAAACTGAGGCCCCAGGAGGTCAGATGATCAGAGCCGTTGCCCAATTAGCCTTGACGTCCTGAATGTCATTAAATGTCTTCCTTTCAATATTTTCTTTATCTTCAGGCAAAGAAAAAAGTCATTGGGGGCCTGAGCAGGTGAGCAGGGAGGGTGTTCCGATACAGTTATTTGTACAGGGCTGCCCATGTAAGCGCATGTGGCAAGTTTGCAAACTCAATTGTCAGGCCTCGACAAATAATGACGACAGCTCTGATGGCCATTCCAGAAAAAGAGTTCCACCACTCCAGAATTCCAAAATTGCTTTGACGGTGGACTAGGCGCTGGCATGGGTGTATAGCTCCCCAAGGGGAATCCTTCGAAGGTGACCATAGTGATATTCAGCAATGAGGTATGGCACACATTTTCTAGGATGGATCAGAAACCTAATTGTCGGATGTTGTATAGGTACAATTTTTATGTGTGTTTATATGTGTCTGTGTGTGTATATACATACACACAAGCAACATGTTTCTAACTGGTGTCACGGTGTTCAGAGTCACCGCCCCCAAGCCGAGGGCTTGGGGGCCATGTGGTGCAGCAGAAACAGCTTGGCCGAGGTCCCCAGCAAAGGTGTTTTCAGTTCAGCTCTCCTGCGTGCAGACTGCTTGCCCTTAGCCTTGAGCAAGCCCTCTGACCTCCTGAGTCTCTGTCCACTTCTTTGCCTGCAGGCTGGGATGGTGGCCATCCCCGTGTCACAGTACCATGTGGGGACAAGAGCCAAACACGGACCACATACTCCATACACGAGGGCCCAGACACACCCCATGCCACCTGCATCGAACCCACGCCCAGTCCAATGCGGCATGAAGTCAAAACCTCCGCATGAGAACAAACGCTCCCTCCTTTTTTTTTTATCTTAACGAGATGTTTTAGAGGAAAAATAAAGAATACTAAGCAGAAACAACAAGGAGGCCGGGCTCGGTGGCTCAGCCTGTAATCCCACGCTTTGGGAGGCCGAGTGAGTGAATTGCCTGAGCCCGCGGGCTCGAGACCCACCTGGGCAACTTGACAAGACCTCATCTCTACAATAAATCAAAAAATCAGCCGGGCGTGGTAGCACATGCCTGTAATTCCGGCTACTAGGAAGGCTGAGGTGGAAGGATCACCGGAGCCCAGCAGGTCGAGGCTGCGGTGGCCAGGAGCAGCCACTACACTACACTCTGAGCGACAGAGTGAGACTCCAACTAAAAAAAAAAAAAAAAAAAACAACAACAAGGAGGACATTCTGAGCCTGGCCACATTCGGGGCCTGTGTTGAGCACCTCACCTCGTTAACTCACTTCATCTTTGCACTGACCCTAGTAGCAGGCATTGGCATCACGCCTGGAAGAGCAACGTGACTTTGAAAAAGCCACTTGGCTTCTCTGAGCCTCAGTATTCTCATCTGTAAAGGGGTTTGCAGCAGCTCTGCTACCTCCTGAAGCTGAAACGCTCAGTCAGTCTGTTCATCACGAGTGATGTTGTGCTCACTGGGGAAGGCGCTCAAGGCCCCCGAGCCTCCATTTCCCCATTCACAGAGCAAGGGTTGCGTGCCTGTCTGAGTCGTTCCGTGCGATGTGCCTGTCAGAGAGTGAGTGCTCCGTGAACAGGCGTGACCACTGCCGGAGTCCACCCACAGTCTCGCAGCAGGTCCTGAAAGGATGGCTTGACAGCCACACTGTTCCCAGGATGCGGGGGGAGCAGGGCCTATGAGAAGCCACGGCCTTCCCGTGTTCCTGTCCCCCCCCACCCCATGGTTCCGTTAATGACTCTGTTGTCAGTGGAGTTGGCGCCTTCGAGGCGGTCAGAGGCGTATTCATGGGACCAAATTAGAAAATGCTGAATGTTCAATGAAGAGGTCTTGGCCCCCACGCCCGCTAAGCCCACAGGGCACCCGGAAGGGTGCCAGAGCCAGCTGGGGACACTCTGCACACCAGCCTCGACCTGTAGGCGGGTTCAGAGATGGCCCAGGGCCTCTGCAGGGGTCCCAGGCATGGTCACGGTCTCCTCTCTCTTGTGGCAGGGTGCAGCTGACAGACGCTGAAAACCCATGGCAAGCAAATGTCCCTTTCCCATAGGACCAGTGCCAGGCAGCCTCACCTGAGGTCCCTCAGTGGAGAGGTGGAGGCCAGGGCAGAATCCGAACGCCTGACTCTGGGTCCAGTGCTCAAGCCACATGGCCAGTCGGGCACTGCCACATTGTCACAGAGGAGGTTCTTCTGAAGCTGGTCCCGTCTTATCCTCGCATCCAGCCCCTTGCTGGAGGGGGTCACAAGCACCCAAACTCAGTCTACATGTTATACCCTAGCCAGTCACGGTGGCTCACGCCTATAATCCCAGAACTTTGAGAGGCCAAGGCGGGCCCAGGAGTTTGAGGCCAGCCTGAGCAACATAGCGAGACCTCATCCCTACAAATGTGCAAAAAATTAGCTGGTGGTGCACACCTGTAGTCTCAGCTACTCGGGAGACTGAGGCAGAAGGATGACCTGAGTCCAGGAGGTCAAGGCCGTGGTGAGCTGTGATCATGACACTGCACTCCAGTCTGGGTGACAGAGCAAGACCTTGACTCAAAAAAAGGTACCCATTGCTCTCAAAAGAGCATCAGTGGATGACACAACTTCTCAGGGCCAAAGGTTGCCCTAGGCACGCTTGTGTAACATCCTAACTACTGCTAATATAACTGTCTGGAAGCCAGGCTCGGTGGTTCAGCCTGTAATCCCGCGCTTTGGAAGGCGGAGGTGAGTGAATTGCCTGAGCCCGCGGATTTGAGACCTGCCTGGGCAACTTGGCGAGACCTCATCTCTACAATAAATCAAACATCAGTCAGGCGTGGGAGCGCGTGCCTATAGTTCCAGCTACTTGGAAGGCTAAGGCGGAAGGATTGCCAGAGCCCAGCAGGTCAAGGTTGCGGTGGCTGGGAGCAGCCATTGCACTCCAGTCTGGGTGACAGTGAGACTCCAACTCAAAAAAAAAAAGTCTGGAAGATGCAGATCTTTATCACTTTACAACCAAAGACACCACAGCACAGTCACCTGGGTCCCAAAGCTACTGACCCCAGAGCTGCTGTGCTCCATGTGCTCCCAAGCCAGTGCTCCACAGCATGGACTCTGACTGTACCCAAGTCCAGCACCACCCTGCTCCAGGGGGCCATGACACCAGGCAGGTGCTTAGCCTCTCCATGTCCCAGTTTCCTTGCCTGTAAAATGAGCACAGTAATCTGACTACCTACACTCCATGGTGCCACTGCGAAGACCAAATAGGTCACTCCAGGGAGCACAGGGGGAAGGGCGGCCATCACCACGACACCACGGTGCCTGGTGTCTAAGAGACAAATGAGATTTCTTCTCTGTGTTTCCACTGGTTGCCAGAAATAGTACAAGTTTCAGGCTTAATCTCTCTTTGGGGAGCAGCTGTTTCTCCAAGATTCTGGAAGCTGTGTTTTCTGCCTACTTGAGGGCCATGTTTCGTGGGGCTCACTCATGCCAGTTACCTCCTAGTGTGGACCAAAAGCCCCAATTGCTGAAGCTCGGTGTGTCTTTGGTAAGAAGGTGAGTCCACACAGGGACTCATCTCCACACTGCCCCTCTGTCTGTGCCAGCCCCCACCTGGTGTGCCCAGCTTGGCCCTCTCCACCCACTCCTTAGAGGCCAGCATGCCCACCTCCAACCTGCCACATGACCACTGTGACCGCTCCCGGCTTCCTTCAGCCAAGGACATACACAGGGCAGGGGCCGGGGATATCTGCGGATCCGTGAATGGATGTGGTTTGGACTGTAATCTTTTTCCAATGTTTTAATTAAATCGCCAGTGTAGAGGATGGTGTAGACGAGAGAGTGGTAAGGATGGCTCCTCCTGAGCTTGGCCCCAAAACCCCAATGTTGCAGACCCCTCTGCTATGCCCTGGCCCGCCTCTATCTTTAAAAGAGAACTCAGGCTGCATTAAGTCATCTCTGATGCCCTCTCTCCAAAATCAGCAGATCCCTCCACCTAGGGACCCAACCTTGCCCAAGACTACAACCTCCAACAAATAGGTGACCTCTCTCTGGCAGCCAGCCTCTCAAGAACTCCAGCTGACCTGACTTCCAAATCATACCCCCAATCCAATCCCTTCCCATGTCCCCCACCCTGGCCCCAGTTCCGAGTCCCTTCTTATCCTTCAGCTGCAGGGTCCCTGCTGGAACCCAAGACCAGACCAGCCCTTGGGCTCCCTCCCCACCTGGGTCCAAGGCCTCAAACTCACAGTGTGCAAGGCCCTGATCGGCCCACCCCTCTCTCCATCCCTTGCTCACCCCACAAAGACCTCCTCTCCGTTCTGAGACCATGCCTGGCCTCGTCCCCTCTTCCTGGAGAGCGCCATCCCAGACCCTGCCTCTCCTCTCTCTTACTTCCTTCTCTGCCCAAATGCCTCCTTCTGGGAGGCCTGCCCCACCACTTCCAGGGCTCGTCCTGTAGCTTTTTCCCATAGGACTTCTCACTGCCCAACATACTCTTTAACTTTTCTATTTATTAGACGTGTCACGTATCTCCCCCAGCCAGCCTGTCAGCTCCACCGTAATAATCCCAGTGACCTGTACACAGTAGATGCTTTTTTTTTTTCAGTAGAGATACGGTCTCTATTGCCCAAGCTGGACTACAAGTCCTGGCCTCAAGCAATCCTCCTGCCTCAGCCTCCCAAAGTGCTAGGATTCCAGGTATGAGCCTCCCTTGTCCCTGTACCCAGCCTCAGTAAATATTTTGAATAAATACCTGAATGAGCAAATGAGCCCCAGTGAGCCCAGAGCTCTCTCCCCCTCCACCTTTTCCAAAGCTCAGGTCACCTGGGAAGAGCATTCCTCTTCCCCTCCCTGTCTAAAAGATGCCAACACAGCAGCCCTAAGAAGACAAATTCACATCAGCAAGACCTGCTTCCGGTCTCATGTCTTAAAGGCGGAGGGCAGCGGGGTAGTAGCTTCAAAATTTTATTAGACAAATGGAAGCCAGCACGCCGGGCCAGTTGCCAGAGGGGCTCCAGTCCCTGTCCCGGCTCCAGCTGGGAACGGAAAAACCCCCATCTGGCTCCTTTCCTGCCTTCTTAGGTATCATTTAAAGTGAGTTGCAGATGGCACAAAAGCTGCGCTCCAGCACAATGCGCGTCCGTGCCTGTCGTCCGTTTTGCAAGACGAACACCTGGAGACGTGACTGGCTCCCCCAGAATGGGGCAGGGGGGGACATGGGCAGGTGCCCTGGCTGCTCCCCACCCTGCCACGCTCATCGCTGCTCCCCAGGACAACGTGGCAATCGGGTTTCGGCATCTATAAGAAATCCCTCCTGAAGGAGCTACCAGGTTTTTTCCAGATGTCTGCACATCTGTCTGAGAAGACCCAGAGGTTTGCCTGTGGAGGTGAGTGCCATCTCTCCATCACGCCCTGAACAAAGGGATGACCACTCTACCTGCTGGAAGCTCAGCCCTGAGAGTGGTAAGAACAACCTTTGGAAGCCCCCACATCAGGCTGGGTGAGGGGGATAACAAAGGACCCCCTCTTGGGCATTTCATACGGTCCAAGGATTTGGATGCCACCAGGAAGGGATGAAAGGGATGACAAGGGCGTTACACAGGCCACACTCAACTGGGGTATTCTTAGAGCCCGTATGCTGAAGAACTGTGGAAACACTGAGGCCCAACCTTGCAACGCTGCCCTGAATGGACGTTTTGTCCCCCAGAGGACCACGGCATCCTGTCCAGAAATAGAACAAGAAGGCTGGCAGCCCTCCACCACAGGGCGGGGCTCACCCCAGATGGGCCAAGCGGCTCCCTCCTCAGCCGATACCTGCAGACCAATGTCAGCAAAATAACCTGGATGCATTCTATGTCAATGAGACTTAGAGTTTTTTGGTTTTTTTTTCAATTTTTTTTAGAGAAAAGGTCTTGCTCTGTTGCCCAAACTGGAGTGCAGTGGCGTGATCACAGCTTACTGAAACCTCAAACTCCTGGGCTCAGATGACCCTCCCACCTCAGCCTCCCAGGTAGCTGGGACTACAGGCATGCACCACCATGTGGGCTAATTTTTAGAGATGGGGGTCTTGCTGTGTTGCCCAGGTTGGTCTCAACCTCCTGGGCTCAAGTGATCCTCCTGCCTCAGCCTCCCAAGTGGCTGGTACTACAGATACAAACCGTTGTGCCCAGCTAAGTTTTACCGGAGAAACTACCCGGATTCGGCTACTAACTGCTCCTTCCCTAACTGGACGATTCTTGAAAGTCATATAAATAGAAACTCTCTTTATCTTCGTATTTGATGAGCCTCGTAGTCACACCATTCCTATCCACTCCAGAGGGTGTGAACTTAAGGAGACAAATCTAATTCAAAGTCTGGTTCAGTGGTCAAAACTTAAAAATCAGAAATTCCGCATAAAAATCCAGATTCCTAGATCCTCTTGAAAAACAATGTTTAAAAAGGTATAAAACCTGGCAACATCAGACCCACGTTTTCACATGTCACAACCTACAGGGATTGGATGGCAACTGGTTCCTTGGAACGAGGCATACACTCTGCCGCGGCCTATTCCCTACCACTCCCTATCGCTTTCTGGCAATTTGCCAGTCCTGTCATTTCCCTTTATTGCCTGCCCCCCATGAGCCTGACTGTCTGTGATCCTGTCTCTTCCTTAGTCTATTGCTAAGAAGCAGGTTGCTGCTGAGGGTGTGGCAAGTAAGCCCTGCATATGGGTGCTTGCTGAGGCCTCTGGTGAGGTGACATGTGGCCTGTGACATTCCACCAGCCGGAGAGGTAGAAAGTTTGGGACTTTGACTCTGAGCTCCTGCCTTGTGCATCCAGCTGCCTTAGAACGTCTTGCCTGGATGCCTCGGGGACCCTCGTACTTCTTTGGCCCAAACCAAGCCTGGAATCTTCCCCAAGAAAACAGTCTCTTCCCCAAGGCTCTCTCCATCGGCCGGCCGAGTGAGCCCCCCACCCAGGTGAGCACCCCCTCCAGCCACCTGCTAGAACTCACCGCCTTGACCTTCCCCGGGCACTGCCCCGGCCTGACATCTCACCCCTGCTTCTTCCCTAACTCCTCATCCAGTCCGCAGAGAGAAGCCTGAGTGGTCATAAATACATTAAACCAGAACCACGATTCTCGCCTACTCAAAGCCCGTCACTCCCTCCCCCTTACCCTGGAATAAATAAAACCCCGGCTCCTCACCCAGGCTGACCAGCCCTGCAGTCCAGGCCTGACAGCCATCACCCTCCAAACCAAACCCGAATGGCACTGGCCCTGCTTCAGCCCCTCAGAAGCACTGAATCCCCCTGTGCCTAAGGGCCTTTGCACCTGCTGTGCTCCATGTACGGCACACTCTCCCACCATCAAAAAAGAGAGTGAGAGACAGAGACAGGGAGGATATCCTTCGTCCCTTGGCTGACTCTGCCATCTGTTCCCTGTTCACAGCTAGTGAGTCACCTTCTCAGCAAGACCCCTCCTCTAAAGTAGTTCTTCCAAGTATCATCTCTGGACATGGTTTGTTCCATGGGATCAGTTACTCCCACGTGGTGAATTCAACAGACGGATTCCTCATCAGCTGTGGCGTCTCGCTGTGAGGACAGGCGTCAGCCCACAGACCCTTCCAGAAAGCCTCGTCACCTGGCTCCTCAGGCCGCCTTTACCCACCCCCACTCAGCACAATCATGCAAAACTGTCCAGTATATTCCACACCCCCAGTCACCCCTGCTCTGCCTCACCAGTGCCCAGCACAGGCCGGTGCCCAGCAAGACCCCAATCAAGCATCCGCCAAGGGAACCGGCGGTGAGATCTGCAAAGCATTTGAGGTTTTGGAATAAGTTTTCTTCCAAGATCAAGTGACAATAAAAACAAAAACAAAGACAGCGGAGCATGGCAGAGGCTTAAGATCTTTAATTTTATATTTAGGGTAATAGAATAAAACGGTCTTGTATTCCTTTTTTTGTTTTTTGAGTCAGTGTCACTCTGTCACCTAGGCTAGAGTGCAGTGACACAATCATGGCTCATCCCAGCCTCAACCTCCTAGGCTCAGGCGATCCTCCCACCTTGGCTTCCCAAGTAGCTGGGACTACAGGTGGGCACCCCTATGTCCAGCTAATCTTTTTATTTTTTGGAGCAACAGGGTCTTGCTATGTTGCCCAGGCTGGTCTTGAACTCCTGAGCTCAAGCACTCCTCCCACCCCAGCCTCCCAAAGTGCTGGAATGGTAGGCATGACCCACTGTGCCTGGCTTCATTTTGTTTTTGTGCAAAGAGGAGCTTAAAACCACCAGACATGCAAAGAAAAATGTAGCTTTATTGTGTGGCGAATGAAAGAGAGAAGGGTGGGGACCAAATCACTGAGCAGGGAAAGAAGCTGTGATCTGTCCAGAAATAGAAGCAGACAGAGCGAGACAGAGGCCAACGGAGAAGCCAGCAGAATCATCCAGGTAAAGCCCAGCCAGGCCGGTCACTCTTCTGCGGACGAGAGGGCAGCGTTCTGGGTCTCATAAGGGTTGTGCACCCACCTCAAGGCTAAGGGCAGCAGTCGTCCAACCTCAGGGTAGACAAGGTTATTGTCTATGTTGCCCAGGCTGGTCTCCGACACCTAGGCTCAAGTGATCCTCTGACCTCGGCCTCCCAAAGTGCTAGGATTACAGGCATAAACCACAGCGCCTGGCCTTCCTGCCCTGGCTTTATGCAATATCTCAGTAGCCTCCTTCTTTTCTCCATTTTTCTAAGAGTGTCTGTTTTGTTGTTGTTGTTGTTGCTGTTGTTTTGAGTTGGAGTCTCACTCTGTCACCCAGACTGGAGTGCAGTGGCTGCTCCTG
>NW_007259944.1:842076-873974 GCF_000164805.1 Carlito syrichta | reverse complement strand
TACCACGCCCGGCTGATTTTTTTTTTATTTATTGTAGAAATGAGGTCTCGCTGCCCAGGCGGGTCTCGAACTCGCGGGCTCAGACAATCCACTCACCACAGCCTCCCAAAGGCGCGGGATTACAGGCTGAGTCACCGAGCCCGACTGAGTGTCTGTTTTTTTAATGACTAGCTATGCTAAAAATCAAGGATGAGCGTGTCTTATTTTGAAAAAATACACTCTGTTCAAATGATTGTTTAAAATACTCCGCTTTTTTTTTTCCTGAGTCAGAATCTCTGTCATCCAGGCTTGAGTGCAGTGGCACGCTCACGGCCACTGTAGCCTCTACCTGCTGGGCTCAGGTGATCCTTCCGTCTCAGCCTTCCAAGTAGCTGGAAACACAGGCACACCACCACGCCCAACTAATTTGTTTTTATTCATTGTAGAGATGGGATCTCATCAAGTTGCCCAGGTTGGTCTCGAACCCCTGGGCTCAAGCAATCCTCTCGCCTCAGTCTCCCAAAGTGCTGGGATCACAGGCATGAGCCACCCCGCCCGGCTCACCATCTACCTTAACTACCGTGTTCCATGCCCAGAGCTCCATGCACTTTTCCTTCGAACCCCAGCTTGTCATTCTACCATGTCAACGTGTCTCACCCCCCAGACCATGAGCTCCATGGAAGAGACCACAATTTCTTTCTTACTCTTCGTTGTATTTCAGCATCAAGCACAGCACAGGGCACAAACACAGCAAGCAAATCCGCCTGTTGGATGGATTGACAGAAACACACAAAGACATCTTGGACCCTGACTGCCCAAGTCCAGGTACTTGAACTGAATCTCCTGCCCTGGGTTGTTTGTCTGTTTGTTTGTTGAGTTGGGGTCTCACTCTGTCGCCCAGGCTAGATGCACTGGCATGCTCATGACTCACTGCCACCACAGCCTCCTGGGCTCAGGCCATCCTTCTGCTTCAGCCTCTCAAGTAGCTGGGACTACAGGCATGCACCACCATGTCAGGATAATTTTTTGAGTTTCTGTAGCGACAAGGTCTCTCTGTGTTGCCCAGGTTGGTCTCTAACTCCTGGCCTCAAGAGATCCTCTGACCTCGGCCTCCCAAAGTGCTGGGATTACAGGCATAAGCCACAGCGCCCAGCCCTCCTGCCCTGGCTTTATGTAATATCTCAGTAGCCTCCTCAAAGAATCCCCCTCTCGAATCTGCTCTGAATGACTCTCTCTATCACTACCAAGAGTTTTGACTTTAATACACAGTCTCACAGCAAACCAGGAGGTTCCCACCCTAAAACAGATATACCTAGACCCGAATGATATGCAGTCGTTCTTTCACAAAAAGCCATTTTCAAGCATGACAGAGTAACTAGTAACAGACCAGTCCTCCCACCATACAAACTCTATGCCAGGACAAAAGCACAGAAGACAGCTTTTAAGCATGGACAGCAGGCAGCAGGAGAAGCATGGTCGCCAGAAGCCCACAGGTGAGCTACCTTCACATCAGCTCTCTGCCCGGGGACAGCTCCCAATCAGACACAGCAGGGCGGGGGAGTTTGAGCAGAACACCATAGTCCTGCTGGCTGAGGAGGCAGAGCTCAGGGCGCCAGGCTGCAGGAGCAGGTAAAATCTGTGGCAAGGTCTCAGAGGGAGGAGCCCTCAAGTCCTTGGCCAAGGGCTCAGCTGTGTGAGCACAGGGAGAGACTGTGCAAGGTCTACCAGGAAGAGGCCACTTCAGGATAAAGAGGAGAACAGAGAGATTAGAATGGAGCGGGGCTGGCATATTGGAGTTCCACCCACCAGAGTAGAGAGACCTCACTGCAAAGCATTCAAGCAGGCCAGGCCACATATCAGGAATAAGCACACGTCTCAGAGGAAGGGGTACTCCAGACCTTCCCTAACAGGACCCAAGGTCAATCCTCAACTAGCTTCACAGAAAAAAGAGTTCACAGGCCTAGCCCCATCAAGTTAGAAATGCCTTGGGCTTTCCACAGATCCACTCTAACAAAGTGTAACATCAAGCCTACACAAGTTCAAGGTGATCAGCCGGTAATTGAGCTGTCTTTAGAGGAAGATAATAAAATCTAGAGTCTCTACTGGAATATCCAGTGTACATTATCATTGCAATGGCAGAATATAGTCAACAACTACTAGACAAACAAAGAGAGACAAAAATGTGACTCGTGGTAAAAGGGGGGGAAAAATTCAATGAACTGAAACAGATTCCAAGATGGCTGCGAAGTCAGATTTAGAAAAAATAATTATTGGGATTTATAAATTCTTAATATTATCACAGAATTCCCTTACCAGGGGTACACACTCAAAGAACCTATGAAGATTTGGGGATCTGACTTTTGTTTGTCTGGGTTCTACTCATGTTACATAGCTTCTAATTAAGTTGTTGCAAGGATACTCAACAATCTAAATTCTTCTAGGGGGTTCTGATGCACACTGTGGATTAAGACAGCCATCTGTGGTTAACTAGGCTATATAATTAAAAAGAGTATTCCAACTCTATTTATTTTGAAGAAAAAAAGTACACTTGTCTACTTATTTTGAAAAAAAATCTGAGGTTAAATCAAAAGCCACAGACATAAAAGATATTAAGAAAAAACAAAAGGAAATTGCTTGTAGTATAATGTAAAGCTTAAAAAAACTCAGAGCACAAACTATATTTACACAATGGTATCAAATATATAAATATATGTTAATAGAGATTGCCATGATTGTGAATAGAAAAAACACAAAAGTAATACATTAAAATACTAATGCAGCCATCTTGGGTAGCTTGATCATGTGTAGCTTAAGTTTTTCTTAGTTTTCTCTATTTTATAAGAGCATATTGATTTTCCTCAGTGGACTCTTCATCTGAAATTTTTGGCTTCAGAAGCTATCAACACACAAATCTCTGCAAAACTCTAGCAGTTTTTCAATCAGAAAAAGAAGGAAAGAAGTATCTTGGTACATGAATATCATTTCTAAACTTATTCCACTCAAGAAGACTCTCCCTTGGCCCCTGAGTGGCTGGACTTGCTTCTGATACAAATTCAGTCTCAAATTTCTCATCCCTCAAAGGAGTACGAGGCTGAGACACAAACCCCAACCTAACATGCAATAAAATATGGCTTAGCAGAAGTGATAAACACCAGTCATGAAAGAATTCTCAACTTACGAAGCTGACGTTAGAATTCAAGTCCATACCTGAACCACAGGGTGGCCTCCGGTGGGAGCTTTGACAGCCCCGCGGCTACCTTCTGTCTCATAGTGGGCTCGGTGATGTGGCTTGGGCTGTACCTCAATCCGCAGCTCGTAAGAGCCCGACTGATTGGAGAGTGGCCACTCAAGTGGAGGGAGGGACGCAGTCACCGGGATGCTGAGGAGGAAATGGAATTCGTCATGTGTGCAATAAACCAGAATCAGTCAACTTGTACAATAATTGTAAATGGCCCCTTTTCTGAACATCATGGATATGGCCACATTCTGCTTAACAACAGGGATGTATTCTGATAAATGCAATTAGAGTGTACTTACACAAACCTGGGTGGCATAGCTACTACCCACTTCCACTACATGGTATAGCCTATGGATCCCAGGTTGCAAGCCTGAAGTGTCCTGAATACTATAAGCAGCTGTTACATAATGTGAAGTATTTGTGTATCTAAACATAGAAAAGGTAGAGAATTACAAGGCTTTTTTGAGTTGGGTTCTCACTCTGTCACCCAGGCTGGAGTGCAGTGACACAATCATGGTTCACTGCAGCCTTGAACTCCTGGACTGAAGCAGACCTCCTACCTCAGCCTCTCAAGTAGCTGGGACTACAGGTACATGCCACCACACCCAGGTAATTTTTTTTTGTAGCAGCAAGGTCTCACTGTGTTGCCCAGGCTGGTCTCAAACTCAGGGGGTCAAACAACCCTCCTTCCTCGGCCTCCCAAAGTGCTGGAATTACAGACATGTGCCATTGTACCCAGCCAGTATTATAATCTTAAGGGACCACCCTAGTATATGCCGTGCATCATTGACTGAAACATCATGCAGCATGTGACTGTATAGAAACAACATGCTGGATGTGGAGGAAGCTCCCGTTTCTCCCTACATAATCCGTAGGGTTGTTCAACAGCAGGCATGCTTTTCTTTGCTTTCTCTTCCATCTCAATGAAGTCAGTCTGACTGGCTTCTCAATTTATGAAGCTAATGTTCATTCTAGCATGTTTCTAACTGTTGTAACTTCTTTTCCTCTGGAAATTTTGAAAAGCTTCATCTCCTAAACAATACCCCTTAGCAAGAATGTTTTCCTTCCCCAAAAGAGTGAGTGCAGAACGAGGAATATTTATGTGGAAATCAGAGGCCCCACGTGTGCCATTAACTTGCTGCATAACTTGAAGCAAGTAACTTCACCTCTCCCACCCACGATCTTCTATAACCACTTGGTAAGAGGACCAGAGGGCAACTGAGGGCATTACAACTCTTGGTTCCATGTCTGATGAGCTCAATGAAAAGTACATTTTGGGGAGAGGTCACCTTCTTGACCTTACTTATCAGGTCAAGTTGTTGAACATGCAATCACAGACAGGCATCTAGTTTGGCTATGGATGACCCAAACCACTCAGATCCCCAATGTTAAATGAAGAGAAATGTCAAGAACACAGCTAAAGTTACACAGCCAAGTTCAAGCGCCAGCTCCACCTCCAGCTACCTGTGTGACTTTGGGCAGATGCCTCTACCCCCTGGGTCTTAGTCTCCTCAAATGAGCACACTGAGCTCATACAAAGAGCTTAGTCCAATAAGTGTTCAAAAAAGATTAGCTATCACTATTTCTTCCTGTAATACATATTTCAATCAATGGTTATTTCCTAAAGACTATCTAGCTTAGTTATGGTATTAGATAGACATACCTTCATATTTGAGGTTGTAAGATCTTTGAGGGCTTGCATTAAATTTCATTTTCTTATGTAGTCTCAATGCTACTGTTATGGCTTGACTGTCTGTCCCCTCCAAAACTCACATTGAAATTTAATCCCCAATGTGGCAGTATTGAGAAGTAGGGACTTTAAGAAGTGACTGGGTCATGAGAGCTCAGTGCTCATGAATGGGTTGACAGGTTGATGGACTAGTGGCTTTATTTATTTATTTATTCGAGTCAGGGTCTCACTCTGTTGCCCAGGCTGGAGTGCGGTGTCATGCTCATGGTCACCATAGCCTCAACCTGCTGGGCTCTAGTGATCCTTCTGCCTCAGTCTTTCAAATAGCTGGAAACACTGGCATGTGCAACCACACCCGGCTAATTTTTTGATTTATTGTAGAGACAGGGTCTTGCCAAGTTGCCTGGGCTGGTCTCAAACCCTGGGCTCAGGCAATCCTCTCACCTCTGCCTCCCAAACTGCTGGGATTACAGGCATGAGCCACCACACCCAGCCTGGTGGCTTTATAAGAGGAAGAGAGACTTGAGCTGGAATGCTCAGCCTCACCGTATGATGCCCTGCATCACCACAGGACTCTGCAGAGTCCTCACCTGCAAGAAGGCCCTCACCAGAGACACCCCCTCGACTTTGGACTTCCCAGCCTTCAGGACTGTAAGAAATAAATTTCATTTCCTATAAATTACCCAGTTGCAGGTGTTCTATTATAAGCAACAGAAAACAGACTACGGACTAAGACAACTACCCAGCACATACTAGAGGTATTTGACATGTAGCGAGAATGATGTCATTTAAGAGTTGACTGAGGCCCTGAAGACCTGTCTAGACCATTCCTTCTGCACCTCCAAGAACATAAAGACATTTCTCTAAGATCACAGAGCAGGACACGGCCAAGGCTCCAATGTACATCTCTTGGCTCCAAGTCCTGTACACCGTCACACCTCCACACCACTCTTATCTTCCCAGTTTATTTAAAGTAGGTCCAAGAAAATGTCTCATTTATGGAACAATGCTCGAACCGTGTCTGACATTTGACAGGCTCTGAATATTCAGTAGGTGGATGAACGGGAAAATGAATAAATGAATGAGGGAGCAGTTATATTTCAAAGAAGCCCTGTGTATTCCACATAATCTTGAATTACAGATGTGTGGATTTGTGTCGCTGTGTTCTGATTTTTCACATGTGGCAGAAATCATGACTCCAATCCGCATATCCTTTCCCACTTAGCGCAGGGCTCCTGGGAGCTGATGCCAGCAATCGGACTTAGCTAAGCACTTGTAATAAAGCCAATTATAGCTCTCCTCTGTCCCAGCAGTACTAAGGAAAGAGAGACGGAGCAGGAGGCACTTTCACAAACTCCAGCAGTGCCAGAGTCCAACTCAAACACACAATCCGACTTACAATTATATCCTCCCTGGGCAAGCAAACCTCCACCCCTCTTTTCCAACCCAATTGCCTCCAGAAGCCCCTCTGACCCTGCAGTCTCAAGGTGTCCAAAGTACCCCTGATTCTACCTTCATGACCATGCCAAGATGCCTTCAAGCTTCTGCCTGCAGCCAAGGGGCCATACGGGTCAAATACTCTTACCCGTATCATATATGCAACTAGGAAGTTTTAAAGATTGCAAAAGAAAACTCATTAATCGTTTCAGCCCTGTATCAATATCTTTTAAGGGATCAAAACATTTACTGAGATCACTCAGCGTGATATTCCCAAGTTTCAATTTATAATTATTTGATTCTGAAATAGGTATTGGCACCAAAACAGTCTTGAGAATTAAACCCTCTGAGCCAGCCTGAACTTTCACACTGAATTCCAGCCCTCTGCAGAGTGTGTAGACACCTGAGATCAATGTGATCAAGAAACTTCCCTGAACGCACCATCCTCTCAACCTCATAGAAAGTTCCTGCAAATATGTCATTGGTTGGCACAGATTGGTACTTGCTAGGGACTGAAGGAATCTAATAATCAGAATCTCTCAAATCAAGATGTGGGATGGAGAGGAAAGGCTTTCATAAAGCCTCAGATAAATGTTCCACAGTCTTCTTTTGATCAGTGTCCCTCTCCACTCTCTGTCATGAAATAAAATCATGGTTTGGAGATGGGTCTGCATATGTAGCAGAAAAAATGAGAGCCAGGAATCCTCGATTCCATTTTCCAATTTGGTCATTAACTAGCTGGTGACCGTGGGCCTGTCACTTCACCCCTCTGAGCCCAAGTTGTTCTTGACACTCCAGTCACAGAACTCAGAACTCTGTAGTCAAACAGCCTTTGAAATTCCTGCATATGTCCACAGAGACATAGCCTGTCTTTTAACAACCTTTATCTCAGGGCATATAGACAATTCAACTCAGCAGAGGACTGGAACTCAAGCAGAATTCCAGGATGATTCTGATTCTCAAGACTGTATTTCAGTGTCAAATACCTATTTCAGAAACAAACAAAAAGACTCTGAGCAGGCCTGCACATGGACACCTATTTAACTTTGCTAAACCCAGAAACTCCTTTTTTTTTAGTTGGAGTCTCACTCTGTCGCCCAGGCTGGAGTACAGTGGCATGCTCACGGCAACCACAGCCTCAACCTGCTGGACTCAGGTGATCCTTCCACCTCAGCCTTCCAAGTAGCTGGAACTACAGGCACACACCACCATGCTGGCTAATTTTTTAATTTATTGTAGAGATGAGGTCTTGCCAAGTTGCCCAGGCTGGTCTCAAGCCCGTGGGCTCAGGCAATCCTCTCACCTCGGCCTCCCAAAGTGCTGGGATTATAGATATGAGCCACGTGCCCGGCTAGAAACTCCTTTTTTAAGAAATGGCCATTGAGCCACTGAGGCACTGGTGTTCTCAGGACCTGCTTTGGAGGAAATGCCAGACCAGATGCCCCCGTGGTCCACTGTGGTCTGGTGCAGAGCAGGGCAAAGGCCAGTGGGCGGGGTCATGGCCACCCTCCTTCTCACATCCGGTAGATGGCTCCACCTTTATTTATGTGGGGACTCAATTTTTTAACTGGGAAAAATAAAAAGCTTTCATTTTCTTTTTTTTCTTTTTTTTTTTAGAAAGTAGGATTTATTGAGAAGACAGAAAAGCTCCCACAGTGGGAGGGGACCCGAGGGGTTACTCTAACTTTCATTTTCTAAAACAAAGAACAGTTTGAAGACCGTGGGGGTCATGGTCATGGCACAAGTTTTCCAATTCTTTGTCTCCTAGAACAGATAGAACAGCATCTACCCTTATCCTGTGTGCAACTCCATGACAAAGAAGATAAAAAATTATACCAAGCCAGGCTGATGTGAGACTTAAATACACAGAGGACAGTTGCCCCTGGTTCAGCACCAACCTCAGATCAAACATATTCAGAAAAGAATAAAAAAATTCCAGTTCCAAAAGATACCCTTTGAATTTGCCATGCTCCAAGCCCCACGCTGAATCCTTGCAAATTAAGTGACATGCAGGCACCATTCCCTTGTTATAAGTAATCTAGAGATGCCTTCAAGTGTCTGGGGGGCACACACAGCTTACAGGCAGATCCTGCCCCACTTTACATAAGGGACTTGGGCACCCAGGGGTTTTCACATCAGCTGGGGTTCCTGGAACCAATCCCCCATGGCCACCCAGGAGCAACTGTTCTTAGAATTGTGCCTGGCACGTAGGAAGCATCCAACAATGTTAGTGGTTATTAATGTCACCGTCCCTACTCTACAGGCTGTCGGGGGCCAACCCCATGGCACGGGCTTATCAACAAGGAGGCATTTCATTTATTTATTTATTTCTGAGTCGGGGTCTCACCCTGTCACCCAGGCTGGAGCATTGTGACATGATTACGGCTCACTGTAGCCTCGACCTTCTGGGCTCAGGTGACCCTCCTGCCTGAGCATCCTGAATAGCTGGGACTACAGGCATATGCCACCATGTCCAGCTCATTTTTTTAGTTTTTGTAGAGATGAGGTCTTGCTATGCTGCCCAGGCTGGTCTTGAACACCTGAGCTCAAAGGATCCTCCCACCTCGGCCTCCCAAAGTGCTGGGATTACAGACATGAGTCACAGCGCCCAGCCAGGGAACACTTCCTAAAGTGTTTCCACTGTGATAACATCAGCTATTCCTTTGCTGAGCTCTTACTTTGAGCAAGTACATTGATTATACCCATTTGACAGATGAGAAAACTGTGGCTCAGAGAATTTAATTTCCTTCTCAGGGTCTCACAGGTGATTCAGAGAATTTAACTTCCTTCTCAGGGTCTCACAGCCAGCAAGTGGCAAAATCAGAAGTGAAATCCAGTCTCCTGACTCTGAATCCCATGTCTGTGATCAATAGCACTATCTCTTAAAACTAAAGCATGGGCATAGTTTTCACTGCTGGGTGCAGTGGCTCACGTCTATAAACCCAGCACTTTGGGAGATCGAGTCAGGAGAATTGCTTGAGACCAGGAGTTCAAGACCAGTCTGGGCAACATTCAGCAAGACCCAATCTCTACAAAAACAAATTTTAAAAAAGAACTGGGCAGGCATGGTGGCACAGACCTGTAATCCCAGCACTTTGGGAGGCTGAGGCAGGGGGATAACTTTGAACCCAGGAGTTCAAGACCAGCCTGAGCAACATAGCAAGAACTCCTCTCTACAAAAAATGAAAAAAAATCAGCCGCATGTGGTGACAGGCCCCTGTAGTTCCAGCTACTGGGGAGGCTGAGGTGGGAGGATGTCCTGAGCCCAGGAGGCGGAGGCTGCAGTGAGCAGTGACGATGCCACTGCACTCCAGCCTGGGCCGCAACGCAGGACCCCAACTCAAAAACGCAAAACCAAACACACAACAAGACTAACCCGGGGAACAAGTCGGCCGCAAAGCCCTACCCACCTGCAGATGGGGATGGCCGGCACCAGCTGCTTGGGCCACGTGGGCGGGACCAGCAAGATGGAGTCGGGGGCGGAGTTCCTCCTCTCCTCCTGCTCGCAGGGGCCCAGGAACTCCACGGCCGGGAAGAGGTGGCGGGGCAGGCCGGCCTTGGGCGGGGCGGCGGACGCCGGCGACGGGTCGGGGCTGGTCTTCCACATCTTGGGGGGGATCCCGCAGGGCGAGTCCGCGGCGAGGCTGCTCAGGGCATCCATGAGGACGGCGGAGCCAGCCGTGGGGGGGTAGCCGGCTGGGACCCCGTCGTCCCGGGGCGCCGCGTAAGACGAGGGCTGCGGCGAGGGGCTCCGGGAGCGCTGGGGTGAGGCTCCAGGCAGCGGGGCAACCAAGGCCTCAGCGCACGAATGCCTCCGCTTGGCACCAGGCGACGAGGAGCGGGAGGCCGGACGGGGCGCGGGCGAGTGGCGGCCCAGGCAGCTGTCCTCGGCGAGGCTGCTTCGAGGTGACATTATTGGCGAGGTTCTGGGGGAATAATGAGCAGGGATGTTTTGAAACTGGGGACACAGGTCGTCGGGCCCGCCGTTATTGGGCGAGACGCAGGGCGAGGTGTAGGGGGAGACGGTGTCAGAAATGAAGCTGGCCGAGGACCCGCTGCTGGCCGGGCTCAGGCAGAGTGGCTCGCGGTAGCCCTCGAAGCCGGGCACAGGCAGCGTGAACCTTGGGCCGCAGGCCACCCCCAGCGGGGGCTGCTCCACCAGCAGGCCAGCGTCTCTCCCACGGAGGGGCCCCCCTGCCTGCATCAGTTCGTGGGATGGAGTGATCTCGATCCGAGGGCTCAGGCCCGACGCCCCCGCTGGCTTGGCCGGGCTCAGAAAGTTCTGGGGCCCTACCCTATCCGGCTCTCCGAATCGGCCGGGGGGCTCGCCAGAGAGACTGGCAAGGGGGCTGTATGGCTTGAGGCCATAGTCCAGGACATCATCGGGGTATGCGAGTCCGGAGGGTGGGCAGGCGACCTTACGTGCATTCGGCTCTTCTGGAAAGAGAAGGGGGAGGGGTCTCTTTAAGCCTCCAAGACAGAACTCCCGAGGAAGCACGGTCACAGCTCGGGTTCTGCCTCGCGACTTTTTTTTCCTCATATCCCCACCACGCCAAACCCCACGCGAGAACCTCCGTCCCTCACGGAGAAGGACACGGAGGCCACCACCTTGTCCCAGAACCCTTAAAAAGAAGAATCACAGTTCCGGGATTCAGTGAACCCCCGAGAAGCGCTTTGTCTGACACAACCCTGTTCACGCCACCATGCACGCCCGCAGCAGAAACACACATATCATGAGGCCATTCTTACTCCTGCTATGCGCGCCACCCTCTGACCTGCCCTCCCATCTGGGGGCATGTCTGGCTCTAACCCCGGTCACAACTCATTACACAGACTCCCCAGCCCACCAGTGGGTCATGACCCACAGTTTGAGAAACCCTGATCAAGTCCTGTCGTGGTGCTCTGGGTGTGACAGGGCCACAGGACATGGAGGCTGCACAAACTCGGCATCCCATGGCACTCTGGGCTTAAATCCCAGACAGCCACACCCACACGTAAGAAGCAGCTTCATTCAGAAGCAGGTCTCCTGAATCGTGCCTCCCCTGGGCCATTTTACAGTTGAGGACACTGAGACCCGGAGACGAGGAGGAAGCCATCCAAAGACACAGAATGGGCAAGCTTGGGAATCCCGCAGTCGAGTCACTGGCCCCAAAAGTTAAGGTCATGACCACAGAGAGCCCCCCAAACTATTCGAACCAGTGCACGCAGAATGACCTGATTTGTTCTTTATTTCTGGCTGTCAGCCTCAGGTTTCTACCGCCACCTCAGGGGACCACCCACTGGAGGATGGGGTTTAGGTGGAGTGTCCTATGCCCCCACCCGAGGACCTCACCCCTCAGCACACACTGCGGGTTCCTTCTTAGCTCACCCCTAAGTGGCCAACCCCCATCTCGCTGATCCAGACCCTCAAAGCATCCTGCACAGGTCCTGGCACTCGGGCTGCTGGCAAACTCCCGCGGTGAGCACCCACCCTCTGCCCATACCCGACTCTGTCTCTGCACGGGTCCCTGTACCCTTCCCTTGGTTACACAGGCGGCCTTGGTGCCTCGCCCCACCCCGATCCACCGTAAACGCTGACTGCTCAGCTATCAAGACACAAACTGAATTCCCACACCTCCCATCCACTGTGTCCACCCTGGTCTACACCACTGTCCTCTCCCACCCGGAAGACGATGGTCAACCTCCTCCTCAGTCCACCCTTGTTCTCCACACAGCAGCCTTTGAAATGTCCACACTCAAAACCCACCAGAGAAGCTTCCTGATGCTCTTTTTTCTGAGTTGGGTCTCATACTGGAGTGCAGTGGCAGGCTTATGGCCACTGCAGCCTCAACCTACTGGGTTCAGGTGATCCTTCCTCCTCAGCCTTCCTAATAACAGGAACTACAGGTGTGTGCCACCACACTCGGCTAATTTAATTTTAATTTTTTTATGGAGACAAGGTCTTGCCAAGTTACCCAGGCTGGTCTCAAACCCCTGAACTCAGGCAATCCTCTCGCCTCCGCCTCCCAAAGTGCTGGGATGACAGGTACTAGCCATAGCACTCAGCCAGCCTACAGTCTCAAATGCAGCACGTCTCCTGGCCCAGCCTGTCTGCCACCCCACTTCTCCCCAGGCCGGGCCACCCTGGCTGATATCTTTGCTATCCTTCATGCAGCTCTTGGGGTGCCGTGTCTGAAACTCTCCCCGAGAGACCCTCCCACGTTACTTCCATGGCTCCTTCCTGCACCTGCCCAGGCAGTTTCTTCTTAGACCAGCCCATCAAGACGATCACCTCCACCCCTCCCAACCACCCCTTCTCCAGTGACACCCGTCACTGGCCCACATCGTATCGGATGTCTATGCTTGGAGAATCTTGCCTTGCTACAACAGGGCAAGCCCACGGGCCAAATCGGCCACGGAGTGTTTGGAAATAGCTGGATTGGAACACAGCCATGCCTGTTTGTTCACTCAGGGTGAACAGGGCAAGCTCTGGCTTGCTTTTGCATGACATCCATCGTGACAGAGACTGTCGGCCCATACAGCCCAAGACACCAACTCTCTGGCCCTTGAAGAGGTCCGTGACCCTGCGCTCAGCCCTGAGCCTCACCAGGCCTGCAGCCACATCCACTGCGGTCCAGTATGGCTTACCAAGTGCCCGCCGCATGCCTGGCTGGTACTTGGAGGTGCTCGGTAAACATTTGCCAAGTGGCTGAGAGTCAGTAACGGAAAGCGACATGTCCCAGGGCCTGCCAACCAGACACAGGACCACTTCCTGCGGCTGGATGACCAGCCCTGTCTTGAGGAGGTGGCTGCTCAGGTGAGCCGCAACCTCCCTGAGCCCTCTCTGGGCCTTCCTAGAGGACGTGCTATCCAGTGTAGCGAGCTGATCTCATGGGGCCCAGACGGTGCCCTCTCCCTCCTCCCCAGTGAGAGCCCAAAAATGGTTTCCCACTGCTGTTAGGGTGAAGAGGAAAGACCTCAGCATCACGGGCCCAGTCCACTCATCCATCCGCCCGTCTGCGCAATCTCTCCCCCCACCCCACTCAGAGCTTCAGCCAAAGTGGAACTTCTAGAAAACCCCCAGCTACCTTCCTGCGTCAGGACCTTTGCACTTACTGCTTCCTCTGCCTCCACCGCCCTCTTCCACCCACACCCAGCCCCCTTCTCTTGGGGACTCAAGCCTGAAAGAGCCGTGTGCTCCTGGGAGGCCCCTAAGCTCCCTAGCCAGCCCAGGCCCCATGCAGGGGCCCTGCTCTCCTGGACATGTCTCTCCATTCCAGTGAAGCAACAGAGGTCTTCTGATCCTTGTCACCCCACCCCCCACCCCCAACCTCCAGCCCTGCCCCTAATCAGCGGGTGCCGTGAGGACTCTTGCTCTGCCATGTCCCTCGCACCCGGATGGGACCCACCACAGAGCAGGCCCTCAGGAAAGATGTGTCGACTGAATGAGTGAATGAATGAATTATGCACATTCCACAAAGGCTACGTGGAATATTTAAACTACCAATCAAAGACATTAAAACCAAGTTGAAAGGTGGAAGGACATGATCTCTAGAGAAAGTAGTTTGGGAATCTCTATCAAAATTCCAAGCACACGTGCCCTTGGAACCAAGCAACACTACGTTTAGCAATTCAATCTGCACTCATCTGTGCAAAACTGCACATGCACTGGGTCAGTTCCCACAGCCCTGACTATAATCCTAAAAGACCGGCAGCACCGAGAACCTGTCCACTGGGGATGGTTCAACCCTGGCTCGTTCGCACAATGGGATATGATTACAGCTACGGAAAGGCCTGAAAAGGCTCCTTCTGGCCAGGCATGGTGGGTCACACCTGTCATCCCAGCATTCTGAGAGGCCAAAGTGGAAGGATCACTTGAGCCCAGGAGTTCGAGACCAGCCTGGACAACATAGCAAGACCTCATCTCCACAAAAAAAAAATCAAAAAATTAGCCAGGCATGGTGGCACACATCTGTAGTCCCAGCTACTTGGGAGGCTAAGGCAGGAGGATCTCCTAAGCCCAGGAGGTCGAGGCTGTGGTGAGCCGTAATCATGCCATTGCACACCAGCATTGGCAACAGAGCGAGATCCCAACTCAAAAAGAAAAAGCTCTTTCTGCGTTGATATGGAAGGACCACTAAGACTCGGTATCCGATGAGAAAAGCAAGCCATATGCGGTGTGCACTGTATAAAAGGGAGGTGAGAGAATGTACACATGTATGTACACACACACACACACACAGAGATCTCAGATCTCATAAACATGCAGGCTTTCCTGGAAAGTGACAATTACTTTCTCCAGAGAGATGAACTAAGGAAGCAGGGGACGGTGGCACGGCAGAAAGGACGCGTTCTGACTTCTGCAATTATACAGATAAACATGATTCCCAAAGAAACATTTTCAATTTCATCTCCTAGGTGGCAGGTGACATGACTTATAATATTGAAACCTTGGTTAACAAAGCAGGAAATGAGCCCCTTGGTCCTGCTCCGCCACTCACTAGCTGTGTGACTTTGGAAAAGTCCCCACCCACTCTGGGCCTCAACCCCTTCTCATTTATAACCGAATCCGTCTCCTTGGCTGCGTCTGGCTCTGAAATCGCTGGCTTTTTCTAGCTAGCGTCCACAGGGTCTGGAGTTCTTGTAAAGTTGCGGTTCAGTGTAAACTTGCATTTGAACTTGCACACACCCATGCACCCATGCCACCCTAGCAGGTAATGGAGCACAGACTTTTAATCTAGGAAAAGAAGAATGTCAAATCCATGTCCAACACCATTCTAAGAAGTCACTGGCCCTTTGAACCAGAAAAAAAAATGAAACACAGAAAGTCTCTTAGCAAAAAATTTCTGGCCTTATCAGAAAAACTGCATCACATCTTATCAGAAAAACTGCATCACATCTTATCAGAAACACACTCCCTCAGGGCTGATGTGAGCAGCCCGCAGAAATACAGGCATGAAAACACATCACACTTTCCCTGGGAGCTTCACAAGGTAGAAAGTGGCAGTGTGTTGAGCAAATGCACTTAAAGCATTGAAATCGGTTTTAATTAATTCAAGCAGTAGAGTTGGGGTATTTGTTGTCTGGGTTTTGGGGGAGGGGCTGTTTTTGTTTTCTGAGTCAGAGTATCAATCTGTCACCCAGGCTAGAGTACAGTGGCACGATCACAACTCACTGCAGTCTCCACCTCCTGGGCTCAGACCATCCTCCCGTCTCAATCTCCCGAGTCACTGCAACTACAGACACCCACCATCACACCCACCTTTTTTTTTTTTTTTTTTTGTGGAGACAGGGTCTTGCTATGTTACCCAGGCTGTTCTCAAACTCCTGGGCTCAAGCAGTCCTCCTGCCTCAGCCTCCCAAAGCACGGGGATGACAGACAGATGAGAGCTACCACGCCCAGCCCAGAATTGTTTTTTTTTCTTTTAATCTCCCCAAAACTTTGAATGCTTAGCAAAAAGCAGCGACAATGCTGACAGTTTTTGTTTTGTTTTGCTTTTTGTCTTTTTTTTTTTTTTTACTTGCAATCTCACTCTGTCACCCAGACTAGAGTGCACATTCACAGCCTCTACTTGCTAGGCTCAGGCATTCCTTCCACCTAAGCCTTCCAAGTAACTGAGACTACAAGCATGCACCACCACACCCGGCTAATCTTTTTATTTATGGTAGAGATGAGGTCCCACCAAGTTGCCCAGGCTGGTCTCAAACTCAGGCAATCCTATCACCTCAGCCTCCCAAAGTGCTGGGATTATAAGCGTGAGCCACCGCGCCCAGCTATGCTGATAATTAATAATCATTTAATTCTCAGCGTTCTGGGTATCTGACAATAAATTTCACAAATGGTGTGTCGGTAAAATATTTAAGTAGCTGTGATTCCTTGCTATTTATGCTTAAGCAGCTGCCACGCCCACCACCAGTTCCCTACGCGGCCCTCGCAGGCTGATACGGTACCGGCTGAAGTCGGTTTGGGCTCAGAAGCACCCGATTTTCTCAGGAGGGTTTCCAAAAAGCTTGCTTTTCTTACCATTTGCATAATCTCTGCTCCCTCCATGGACCACAGGGAAATATCACTGATATATCATTAATATTTCTAGTATTTAAATTCACTCCCATATTAATGTCACATTAAAGGAAACTTCATTCCACATCCGCGAGTGGAAAATCAGTGTCACCTCCGCAAACAGAAGGTGGGGTGAAACACACAATAAAAATAAAAGTTGCCCTCCATTCAAGTGAGACAGTGGCTGCCCAGAGGCTCTGAGTCTCCCTGGTCCCCCCGCCAACCCCCCCACCCATCCTCCGGCCAACTGTGCTCGTTGGGTATAATCTACAGACACAGAGCATTTTGTTGAGTTAGATGAGTCTCACCACTACACTGGAGACACCGAAGTCTCCCAAGACCCCAGAGTGCCTAGCTACATCAGGACCTGGAACGGAGATGAGGGAATGCAAGTGTCAGAGAGAAAGGCGTCGAAGACACTGGAGCGCCTCACCGGGAGGCCGCTCCTTCTAACCAGCTCAAAGAGAAGACAGCACAGAGGAGGGGACAACTTGCATTCTAGGCAGGGTCCTCACAGGGGCCACCTGAAACGTCTCACCTGCCATGGGCATGCCGCCGGGCCCGTGCTGAAAGCATCGGTACTGACCAGGAGGAAGAAGGCAGGAGTGGTTATGGGGCGCTCTAAGGCTTTGGCTCCGGGTCCTCTGTGCTGCCAGGCCTTTGAACATGCAGGTCCCTGACTGAGAACGCCCTTCCATACCTCCTGACCTCACTTCTCCTAATGAGCTGCTATCTGTCCATCACGATGTGACTTGAGCCGCCTCCTCCTAAAAGCCCTCCCTGATTCCCCAGGCTAAATCAGGCAGCTGCTTTTCTGCACTCCCTGTTTCTGCAGAACCCCACTCTGAAGTCGACCACTAGACTTGCTTGTCGGTGTTCCCCCCAGACTGAGGTTTTTGAAGCAGATGGGGGTCTTTCATCAACAATAAGAAGCAGCAGCAGCAGCTAAGGTTGACTGAGAACTGTTGCAAACACACTACACGTTGTCAATTATTTAATCTTCACACCCACCGATGTGGTGAGCACTGTTTCCACCCCTTTGACAGAGAAGGAGACTGAGGCACAAAGAGGTGAATTAACCCACCCCCCAGGCCTGGGATTCCCAGCCTTGGGGTGAGTGATGTTGGAGCTGGAGGGTTCTTTGTTGTGGGGCCCATGTGGTGTCTGGCAGCGTCCCTGGCCTCTACCCACTAGAGGCCAAAAGTAGCCTCCCTGCCTCTGTCCGGTTAAGGCAATCAAAAACATCCTCAGGCACTGTCGAGTGTCTCTGGCCAGGCAGACTCGCCCCCAGCCGGGAACCATGGCCCTGTGCTGTGGTCGAACATGGCACACAGGGTCTGCACACGGCACAAGCCCTGGCCCCTGGAAGCATTCGGCTCCCAAACCCAAGCCGAATCAGAAGTGAGACATCAGCCCACTATCAGCCCTGTACCACTCACCCCTGCAGCAGACATCTGAAAGTTCTCCTTTTTATGTAAACCCTCCTCTCACCACGTCCTGGGTGCTTACCTGACAGCTGGGACCCAGGAATACGTGGGCGATTTCTGGCCGCACCCAGGGACTTCAGGACAAGATTCCCCCACGCCCACCCACAGGAGGTCTGCAGGGGGCCAGGCCTCGGTCAGCAGAGGGTGGCATGGCGTCGGGGGACCCCAGCTCCACACCCGCCCTAGCTGTGAGACTCAGGGAGACTCCATGTCCGCATGGGTGACATGGGGGTGATGACACCGACCTGAGTTACATAATCCACGCCAAACCCAAAATACACAGAACCAACTCTCAGAAGGGCCCTATTGGGCTATTCTCATTATTGCTGGGAGAATGACCTTCCAGGTGGAAATCCTGCCCTTTCCCTGCTTGAGTTGCTTTATTTTTACAACTTGAGTGTGTGATACCCACTAGTCCCCAACTCCTTCAAAATCATTTTAAAAAGAAAAAAGGAAGAAATGTTTATAAAAAATAAAACGGGCTGGTCAGCACTTGGTGAATTCTCTTTTTCATATCAGATTCTGCTGACCTTCGCAAAATGTGTGGAATAGGTATAAAATTTTTGTAAAAGTCTCCAACATCTCTTCCATGCTCAATCCCAGGCTACCTAGGAGTCAATCAACTAAATCTTACTAAAGTGTTAGTGACTCACTAAGCCACTTGTCAGAACAAAACTGATAACAGCTAACACATCGATACCATTTACTTTACACCAATAGCTGCTATATACATCTAACATGTATTACTATTTGTCTCACAAGAGCCCCATGAGGCAGGTGTGATATACTTTCCCCTTTTCATAAATGGAGAAAACGAGGCTCAGAGCAGGTGAGCAATTTGCCCAAGGTCACACAGCCTTTAAGCGGCAGAGCGGGGATTCAGCCTCAGGCACCCTGGCTCCTCTAACCCCCCAGTCACATCTCCCGTGAAAGGGGCCACTTCCTGGCCCGTCACACCTTAGCCCCAACACAGGGAAGCTCTGGGGTCCCTGTCTGTTCACTCAGGAAGCAGCTGCCCCCTGATGGGAGACACCGGTGCCTTTCTTCTGGAAGGTTCACAACCCCCCCATCTGCCCCAATACTGAGTCAGACATTATTCTACAAATCGCAGGCAGGCAGTCCCTGTCAGCATGTCTCCCCCTGGGGCCCCTGTGGGCCTGTCACTCACCCCCACAGACAGACACATGGCCAAGTCTGAGGTGGCTGCTGAGCGCCAGCCAGAAGATTACTTTCAAAAAAAGGAACCGCACTAGAACATCTTCTCTGCCTAGAACGACAGGCGGGTGGAATTTTCGGGAAGCAGAAGAGAATGACCAAAACAGAAACCCAGCTAGGAAACCTACAAGAGGGGGCCGTCTTCGGGGTGGGGAGGGCCAGGGAAGAGTGAAATGGGGCTTTCAGTCCGCGGCAACTCGTGGGGCAATGAGAGCCAGGGCCTGGCCTGGGGGCTGCACACCCCCTCAGATGGGCAACACGGCCACAGAGCCATGGCCCATCCCTGGCCACGGCGATCCCACCCACTGCTCCGTGAGCTCACACCCCCCACCCCACCCCACCCAGAGGGTGTAAGTCCCAGGCCCTGGGTTTGGTACCGCACAATCGGTCGCCACGGCAGTACTGAGGATGCCACCACCTGGCTCTGCAGACCTACAGGCCAGGGGAATGATGGGGGGGCAGCCCCGTCTCCCACCCCTCCACCCTGACTCCTGTCATAACCTCCTGCCCTTTTGGAGTGACAAGGAACCCCCAAAAAGGGCAGGGAGGTGGGTGAAGTTATTATCAGGCCACATTGCACGACTGAGAGGAAAAAAACTCTTTAAAAAACGACAGGTTGCCTTCAAGGAATAAATATGACACGCGGCTAACGTTCCAACAAGCCCCCAGACTCCACTGTCCTCGACGCCCCCCCTCACACCAGCAAGTGGGTTCCCAATCAATGACTCATGTGTGTTACCAACAACGACAGCCGGGCTGTCACACCCCTCATTCAGAAGTGACACACACAGACATGAGGCCTGAAAGCTGAGAAATTCCATCTGGATGAATCAGGCCCAGAAACGCCAGAAAGGAAAAAGGGGGGACATTTACCATCCTGTCTCGTCACAGCGGAACCACTGGAAAAAGCCACCTTGAGCACAGTTTCTCTGCTGACCTTGCCCAGAGAAGGACAGCCGTCTGAGTCCACCAGAAGACAGGCTTGGGAGTGCTGTCCAGGCAGACTGATCGGCTGCCAACATGGCGGTCTGCAAACACACACGCGCCCACATGCTGACACGTGGCACTTTCGGGAGGGGCAGGAAAACGTATGGAATTTGCAACCCGCAGGCCACCAGGTCATGGTTCAGATAGGGGCGACCCGGGCATGTGGTAGACACAAGGACTCATCTCCATTCCCAAATCTGCATGGTGAGACCTGCCTCTTGCTGGGCGAAAGCCACTTCATGGACCTCTCCTGCCTTCGAGAATTCCAGACATGTGTCTATTTTTATTCATCCTGATGTCCACCGTGCGGCAAGCTTTTGGATATCCTCGCTCCCTCTGCAGCCTGCAACAAGCCTGGGAGGCAGGAACTCACATCCTTCGTGTTAGAGATGGGGAAACTGAGGCTCGGGGTGCAGGCACACTCCCAAGGTCACAAAAACAAGGATCACACTGGGATTTGAACTGAGGCATCACTTATGTGTGGGAAAATGTACAAATATTTCAAGGACAGCTCCTGCCTTTTATGCCTATAGACACACTCAAGACACAGACTATCTCCAGGCGCCCCGAAGGGCTCCCTGTGCCACAGGCCTGTCACCCTCATCCAGGAGAAACTGCGCACCTGACTTCTCTTGCCCTAGACCTGGTCTGACTGTTCTGTTTTGCTTGTTTTTGAGCCAGAATCTCACCGTCCCCCAGGCTGGAGTGCAGTGACACCCTCACAGCTCACAGCTCACCACAGCCTCGACCTGCTGGACTCAGGCAATCCTTCCGCTTCAGCCTCCCTGGGACTACAGGTATGTACCACCACACCTGGCTCCTGCAATCCTTCCACCACGGCCTCCCAAAGTGCTGGGATTATAGGCATGAGCACTGCATTCAGTCCTGAGTTTGACTGCTCTTGAATGTTACATAAATAAAATCGTCTAGGGACACACGTCTCACTTTTGTTCAACATAATGCCTAAGTTTCATCCCTACCAAGTACAGGGGACATTTCTTTTTTACTGCCGTGTAATAGTCCATGTACTTAAAAAAAAATTTTTTTTTTAAACTCAGTTTTTGTTTTTGTTTTGCTTCGGGGTCTCCCTTTGTCACCCAGGCTGGAGTACAGTGGCACAATCACACAGCCTCAATCTCCTGGGCTTAGGTAATCCTTCCACCTCAACCTCCTGAGTACCTGAGACTACAGGTACATGCCACCACGCCCAGCTAATTTTTTTCTCCCACCTCAGTCTCCCAAAGTGCTGGGATGACAGGTGTGAGCCACCACACCCAGCCATATTTCATGTATAAATGCATTATAACTTATTTATCCAATCACCTTGCTGTACACCTTCTGTGTTTAAAGACAACAGTCATTTGAGACTGAACTTGTGACTCAGGTCTTTTTCTAACAGTTCAGCGCATGACAGAGAGCAGGACTTGGGGAGCTTCCTCACCAAAAGGAGAAGGAAAGGTCTGGTCAGAAGATCTTAACCAGAAATAGACTTCAGATAATCCTCTTGCAGAAACAGGGCTTGCTATGGCTAAACCACTCACTCTGGCCAGGGCCTGCAGGTGGGGACATGGGCTGGAGACAGCCCACCCTTTCATCAGCCACCTCCGAGAGCTTCATCCCTTACTGATCCCCAGTCCCCCAGCACAGGCTGAAACGCCAATTTCCACTTTTTTTTTTTCAGATAACTTAAAAATCCCCCTTGAAGACAGTGGGGCCCATATAACCCTCGGCCAGGGGCAGAGTCTTAAAATTAATGCCTTACTGACTGACGGGTCTTTTATACTTTTCCCTAGATGCTTTCCTTTCAGTGACATGTTCCTGTGGGTGGGTACACTTCATCAGCAGCCCCTGCCAACCCCTGGTAATTAAGACATTCCTCCGCACTCCATGGCAACAGAGGTGATGTCACCCATGGTGGACCTCAGGTCAGCAGTCCATCTCCTTAGGATTATACAGGTAAACAGCCTGTACTTAAAGTGACTTCTGCAGGCGGTACAGACTCAGGAGGCCTTTTCCCCATTAAACGCTCCTGCCTTTGTGAGTAGGTACAAGCAGGTCTGTTTTGATAAGGACCTTTATACACCCTGAGCACTGGAGGCCACCTTCAGAAAGTGCACCCAGGCGTGGCTCAATTAAAACTCACATGAGAAGGGTTGGCTTTCAGAAATGCATTTTATTAACTAAAACAGCCACGCGCAGTGACTCACACCTGTAATTCCAGCACATTGGGAAGTCGAGGTGGGAGGATCGCTTAAGCATGGGAGTTTGAGACCAGCCTGGGCAACGCTGCAAGACGTCGTCTCTATAAAAACTCAAAAAGCAGTTGGACGTGGTGATGTGCGCCGGTAGTCCCCCCAGCTACTCAGGAGGCTGAGGTATAAGGATCGCCTGAGTCAAGGAGGTTGAGGCCATGGTGAGCTATGATCATGCCACTGCCCTCTAGCCTAGGTGACAGAGAAAGACCACGACTCTCAAACAACAACAACAAAATAAAAATAATAAAAACAGGCACGGATGAATAAGTGTCCTTTCCCAAAACCTCAGATTAGAAGGTAGGAAAGACCCCAAATGTTGACTCCAAAACAGCCATCTCCTGTTCTGCATACAGCTCACAGTCGGCCTCGGGTATGTATCTTTTGCAGAGGAAAGAAAAAGTACTAAAGACCCAAGCACAGAGATTTCTATCTGAATGCTGGCTCACAGGAAATACAGTGGACACAGGGTCATGCTAAGCGACACCACAGTGATGTAACCAGCAAAATCCAGAGTGTGCAGAAACGCACAGAAAAATCACCTTGTTTCTTCAACAAATAAATGCCAAGAAAGCAGACTCATGGGATCTTTTCCAGAATTAAAGAGACATAAAAGTAACATCAGCCAAATACAATGTAAGAATCATGCTTGGATTCTTTTTTGTTTTTGTTTTTGTTTTTTTGTAGAGACAAGGTCTTGCTATGTTGCCCAGTCAAGTCAACGAGAAAACAAAATTTGTGCAACAAACAAGAAAATGTGAACACTGGATGTTGAATGTTAAGTCATTATTTTTTAGGTTTAATAATGGCATTTGATTTTTTTCCTTTGAGAGATATGTACAAATTCATTCATTACTAAATGTTAGGACATCTGGAACTTGATTTAAGGTCATCGAGATGGGGAGGACATGTCGGGATGGGAGGGGGGAATGCTATTAGCTTGATGTTGATAATTGTTGGCACCGGACAATGGGAAGTGTGCATACGTATTTTGGGAAAAATGTATAAAAGTTTGAGAAAAAAAGTCAAAGGCAGTTCCTCTTGCTTTGGGGAACTTGCCTTGGGCTCTGCTCCAGATGGGAAGGCAGAGAGCCCCTGTCCATTCCCAGGAACAGTCCAGGGTCAAGGTCTCGCTTTATTCCCTGAGCTCAGTTTGGGACCAATCAGAAATAACCTAACCATGCACTAGGAAAGCTGAGTCTAGCTGGAGCTCTGTGGACTCTGGGGCGGCTTCCTGTGCTAGGGAGGGAGGAAGGAGGAAGTCCCTTCTTGGGGAAGCCACAGAGCATCCACCGGGCTGAATTCTCCGCCCTCCTCCCTCCCGGCCCTGACTCAGGGAATCCTGTGGGGCCAGGGCATGCCGTCAGGGAGATCCTGCATCCCTGGGAGAGACAGCCACGGGGGGGGGACACGGACACACGTCCCAGCAATGGCATGTGGACAACCGAGGAAGGTTTTGCAGCCAGGCAAGCCCCAGGACTGAGGCAGGGCAGGCAAGAGCTCTTAAAATCAGAACTAAACATGCCTAAGACTTAGATAACTTACACTGGTGCCAAATTCAAGCCAGCAGCCCAGAATTCCCCTGCAGTTCCTAGACAGGGCACCCTGCACCTTCCGGCCCATCTTCTCTTAAGGCCTAGGATTCATCCAAGTCCAAAGCAAAGATTGTCTCCTCCAAGGAGCCAAGGCCCTTGAGCACACAGGAGAGCTGGAAGATTTCAGAGTTCATCACCACGGCCGGCACCACAGTCATCATGTGTTTGCGTCACACTGCCACACTGTGACCTCACATCAGTCTTACACACACACTAGAGTATACACACACACACACACACACACACACACACACACACACACACACACACACAGCATGGGCCTGCTGTGCAGGATCTGTGTAGGTAGGCAGTGTCTTCATCAGCCCATTTCACAGATGAGAAAACACAAGACCAAAGGACCAAGACCACACGCCTTCCAGCATACCACTAATAAGAAATTATGCAACCATGGCCAGGCGTGGTGGCTCATCCCTGTCATCCCAGCACTTTGGGAGGTCAAGATGGGAGAGTTCCCTGAGCCCAGGAGTTCAAGACCACCCTGGGCAACATAGCAAGACCTTGTCTCTACAAAAAAAATCAAAAAAGTATCCAGGTGTAGTGGTTCACACCCATAGCCCAGCTACTCGGAAGGCTCACCTGAGCCCAGGAGGCCAAGACTGTGGTGAGCTGTGATCATGCCACTGCACTCCAGACTGAGTGACAGAGCAAGATCCCAACTTAAAAAAAGAAAAAGAAAAGAAAGGAATTATACAACTTTTCACCCACTTATTCGGCAAGTATTTCTTGCATGTAAGGTCACCCAGGCACAAGGCAGCTGAAGCAAAGCCTGAAGGCAGAATGTCCTGACTTTAAACCACATGCTCTGACTTGCCAAGTCAGTGGCCTCCAGAGTTGGAGGGAACAGGGACACAGGTGCCCCAGGAGGCATGCATGACCACCCACTGGGATGCAGAAAGGAACATAAAAATAGCAGAACTCCCATTTTGATCCCGGCCGTCTCCGTTTCTCTTTTGGCCAGAAGTTTTACACTGAGTAATCCCATCAGGAGAGCAAGCAGTACACGTGCGATTTATAAGTATATACATATTGACTACAGGGGATCACCATGGGCACATGCTACCGTGCCTGGGATATATCAGACAAAGCTGGGGACAGCAGCTCTCCAGCGGTTCTACTGCTCTCGGGGGCCGCATCTGGCTGTGAACGACAGTGTTGAGGGCAGAGACCCAGGACCCCAAGTCTCCAAGTTCAAGGCTTGGCTCACATTTACCAATACACAACTCAGCAAAGTTAATCCCCCCACCCCCACCCCACCCAAGAGTCTAATCTCACTGGTCTGGGGAGCAGCCTGGGAGATTTCGATGCACAGGTAGGACTGGTGCCACTTCCCGCCCGTGCTGTGTTCTTCACATTTACTGAGCCCACCCCAGGTACAGCCAGAGCCCCAGGAACCAACCTCAATAATGCTGCCTTTAGGTTACAAGAGCTTCTACTCCTGGTCAAACTCTACGGCCAGGAGGCCGGGCGCAGCGGCTCATGCCTGTAACCCCAGTACTTTGGAAGGCTGAGGCGGGAGGATCACTTGAGCCCAGGAGTTCGAAACCAGCCTGGTCAACATAGTGAGACCCCATCTCTACAAAAAATATAAAGATTAGCCGGGTGTGGTGGTATACACGAGTAGCCCCAGCTACTTGGAAGGCCTTGGAAGGCTGAGGAGGGAGGGATTGCCTGAACCCAGGAGGTCAAGGCTGCAGTGACCCGTGGCCATTGCACTCCAGCCTGGTCAATAGAGTGAGACCCCAACTCAAAAAAACAAAAAGAAAAAAAGGAAGGCCGCTGGAGAACAGAGAGCCTTTAATTCAGGCGCCAGGGTGACACGTGCTTAACAGTGGAGGGTGACTCCAACCCATTTTCTCTGGCCCCCAACTCCGACAAAGCCACCGCTCAGTTCCACCCTCAGCTCACCTTTCCAGCTGCACCTGGAGACATTATTTGTCCAAGCAGCTTATTAAGGTCCGTCCTTAACACAGACGGCAAACGTCTCTGAATGTCACATGTGTTTGGCGAACCTGCTTGCTTCATGTAAAACACTATTTTTAGCAAGCACAAAAAAAAAAAAAAAAAAAAAAAAAAAATACTGTATCACAGCACCTCAATTGTCCCTATGTGTTTACCAGGCTGTGTCCCATGTTGGGCCAGGGCCAGGCAAGGGCAGGAACCACATCTAATTTGTCTCTATGTCCCCACGGGGCCTGGCACAAAACCAGCATTCAGGGTGTTTGCTGAAAGAACGAGGGTTTAATTGTCCCCTGTGAATGGCCTGAGAGCAGGTGTTTCAAAGCTGAAGTATGGCAACATGAGGAAAAGGACCACAGAAGCGTCTGGGACTCCCCAAAGAAGTGGCATAAAAAGCAAGTGGGGGGTGGGCGGGGATGGTAAGTGGCGATGTGGAAGGACTGTGTGGGTTGGGGAGCAGTGGGGGTGGGGACGGTGCACAGGAGAGGGCAGCACATGCATGGTGTGTGTGTTGTATACACCTGTGGTGTGAGTGGCAGGATCTGTGGCTTTCAACAGTTTTTTCAAAAATCTGTGACAGGCCTGGCACAGTGACTCACACCTGTAATCCCAGCACTTTGGGAGGCCGAGACAAAATGATTGCTTGAGATGATTGCAAAATGATTCCCAGACCAACCTGGGAAATATAGCCAGACCCTATCACTACCAAAATTAGCTGTGTGTGGTGTGACACATGCCTACAGTCCCAGCCACTTGGGAGGCAGAGGCGGGAGGATCACCTGAGCCTGGAAGGTTGAAGCTACGGGGAGCCATGATTTGCCACTGTACTCCAGCCTGGGCAACAGAGTGAGACCCTGACTCAAAAAAAAATTCTTTTAAAAAGCTGTGACTTAAAAAAAAAAGTTTAAGGACCACGAGAATGACTCTACCAAGCAACAAGCAGCTACCAGGAGTTAGCCATCGCTTTTCTTTCTAAAAGATCAAGTTGGTACTATATACCTTGTTTACCAGGAATCCAAGGATGTGTCAGGCCTACTGAGGCAAACCAGACATGCACACTCCCCACGCTTATCCCCAGCACAGTACACAGGAGATCTGGCACCTCTGGAGGTGACTAGGGATTCCCAGGACCCACCTGTCTCTCCCAGCATATGACAAGTTGGGAAAAGTAAGAACCCACTGAATTCACAAGCACACACCAGGGAATTCAATGCCTGAACTGTCTGCTGACAGCCAGCACATCACCCTCCTCCAAGGTGAGGTCAGCAGCCCCACTGGGATCCCATACAACCACCCACCAAGCCTTTCTATGGCTGTGTACTTGACTGTCTTCTCCATCAAAAGAGCCAATAATAATAAGAGTCTTCTTTGCACATCTCTAGCAAATAAATCTTAAACTAGATAGATGAAAAGGAATAATTTCTTAGAAAGATACAGTTTACCAAAACTGACTCCAGTAGAAATAGAAAGTGTCAATAGTCCAATTTCCACAGATGAAACAGAAAAAAGCATCAAGAAACAACTCCACAAAAAAGCCCCTCCAGATATGGCTTCCCAGAGGAATTCTATCACACTGTTAGAAACCAGAGAAACCCAGTGATAAACTGCTCCTGAGCAGAGAAAAAGAAAGAAACCTATACCTGATAGCAACCAAAAAAGACATTACAAATATCACTCATGAAAATTGCTGAAAAACATCTTAAATAACAGATTATCCAACAGATGCCACAAGGAAATAATGCACAGTAACCCAGTGGGCTTCATACCAGGAATGTTTTCATCATTAGGAAATCTAGTCATATAAACCAAAATATGAATAAGTCTAAGAATAGTAAAATCCTATTCTTCTCCAGATGCTAAAAGATCTCTGATATAATTCAATTCCTTTTATTGTTTGTTTGTTCTTTTTGAATCGAGATCTCACTCTGTCACCCAGGCAGGAATGCAGCAGCACAATCTCAGCTCACCACAGCCTTCAACTCCTGGGCTCAGGCGATTCTTCCACTTCAGTCTCCCAAGTAGCTGGGACTACAGGAACGTGCTAACATACTTGGCTAACTTTTTAATTTTTTGTAGAGACTGGGTCTCACTATGTTGCCCAGGCTGGTCTTGAACCCCTGGGTTCAAGCAATCCTCCCGCCTCAGGCTCCCAAAGAGTGGGGATTATAGGCATAAGCCACCACACCCAACCTCAATTCCCATTTCTAATAATAAAAAAAAACTCTCAAAAATATAGGAATGAATGGATACTTCCTTAATGTAACAAAAGACATACACCTCAGTCCTAAATCCAGCACTAGAGAGCTTCTCAGTAGGGTCAAGCATACCTACCATGTCCACCACCATGTGACATTCTACTAGAAATACTAGCTAATGCAATAAGACAAGAGAAAACAACAGAGTACAAAGAGAGGCACCAGTTCCGTGAGGTCAGAGGTCTTCTCCCACCAGGCTCTAATGCAGTAGGTGTTCAAGATGGATGAGTAAATAAACAATGGCTCACAGTCATCCAGCACCCCTATTAACAAAAGCAAGGGTTTCATAAAATGCCAGTAAGGAAAGGAATCCCACCCTGTGTTGATGAATTTAAATGGGCTGACCCACTCAAGGTGGACAACAAACCTATCGAGTAAGTACTATTATTTCTGCCATTTTGCAGATAAGCCCACAGAGGTTCAGAGAGATTGTATGACTTGCTCAAGATCCCCCTGTTGGGAACACTCTTCAATGTTAGCCTTGCCAGGGCCCAGTCCCCTGTGTCCCACCAATGGAAAAATGAGGTGACATCACGGTAGTGCAGAACTCAGACTCTGGAGTAGGCCACTTGGTTTCATATTCAGCTCTCCCATTCACTCTCTCTGCTATCTTGAGAAACTTACTACACTTCTCTGTGCCTTAATATTGTCCTCAGTAGAATGGGGGTGATGATAGTGCCTACCTCCTAGGGTTGGGGACATATTACACAGGCTAGTAAATGTCTGCTACATGCTTAAGCTAGGTAACATGAACACCAACTTCCCCCAAATTCTGCCAGTTCTCTCATGATGTCTGTCCCTTCAATAGCCCTTCCTTGGCTTGTGTCCAGAATTAAGGGTAGCACTTTGCAGGCATCACCAGCACTTTGTCCTCTGGGAAGAAGCTTAACAAGATAAAGATGAACACTGACTCCTGGGGAGTTTTGCCCCTGGGCATGGAAGCAGAGAGATGTGATTGCTATTAATATGTGGGTGACCCTGAGCCAGGCACCACCTGGGACAGCTCACATGACCCTCTCAAAGAACAAGGGGCCCCTCCCTCTCCTGGGTGTCACTCCCCTGTGTTGTCTACTTCGAGGCAAAGAGTCGTTATTTTACAAACAACTCCCAGGGCATAACTGTCTAGCTATAACACATCCCAACTACTCCCAAAGAGTCTGGACAGAAGTAACTGTCCAGTGGAGAAGCCAGGTGACCAAGGTCAGCCTCAGCCATGACACATCCTGGTGACAGTACACCCCCGATATTGATGTGCTGAGGAGGGCATTTCGCCTTCGTGGTCTTCCTCCCCAAGCCCAGCACCCTATTCTAATCATGAGAAAAACATCAGAAAAACCCGAATGAGGGGGACAGTCTACACTACTCCACAACCTACTCCTCCAATGTCAAGGCCATGAAAAGCAAAGACACCCTGAATCTGAAGAAAGTATAAACCTTAGTTAATTCTGTGTCAATTGTAGTTCATTCATTATAACAAACACACCACACTAACGTAACATGGGCGGGGCATGGTGGCTCACAACACATTGGGAGAGCTGAATATGAAACCGGACAGCCTACTCTAGAGTCTGAGTTCTGAACTACCTCTAGGCTCCTCACTCTTCCATAGGTGGGACACAGGGGACTGGGGCCCTGGCAAGGCTAGCATTGAAGAGGCTTACCAGTAGGGCGATCATGGCACTTCGGGAGGCCGAGGTGGGAGGATCTCTTGAGCCCAGGAGTTGAAGACCAGCCTAGGCAACATAGTGAAACCTCGACTATACAAAACTAAAAAATACAAATAGAAATTTTTAAAAAATGTATGGGAACTCTCTGTGCTATCTTTGCAACTTTTCTGTAACTCTGAAAAGATAAAGTTGATTTAAAAAAAAAAAAAAGAAGCAGATCCCAGGGCTTTCTTTGACTCTGGTCATTTAGATACCCAGCTGGTGACCACCAAGCACCCCTTGCCAAGAAAAACTATAAAAGGTACCTCCCTTCAGATTTGGCTTGGAAACTATTTCCCCGGAAATCCCCCTACCCCACCCTACCCAAAAAGATAATAATAATAAAAGCGGGCTGATTACCAATCTGGGTGGGGTGTAAGTATTAGCTCCCTGCAAAACAGGACTTTAATCTTAATGGACAGCCCACTGATGTGAGTGTGGATCGTTTGCAGATTCTTAATTGTATCTTTTCAAAGCAAAGGATGGTCTCCAGATTGCAACTCTAGAAGGCGGTCCCCTTTGCTGGCTAATTATTTCCATCTCCAGCCAAAACGCAGGTTTCCTAAGGACCATCTTCAGGCAGCCACGGGCAGGCGATATGCAAAGTCAAAGCGCACCCCTCTCCTGGTGGGCCAGTGAGGAGGTTGGTGGAAGGGAGACCAAAAGCCTACCACTCATCTGCCTGGCACAGTGCCTGTGGGAAGCAGCGAGCCACCCAGCGACCCTGCTGGCTTCCCTCATGAGCCAGGAGCACAAGCCCTGCCCACGCCCCAGATGCAGGCAGGCTCAGAGGCTCAGCCGGGAGCCTTCCACAAGCACTGGCTGGGCTGGGCTGGGCTGTCAAAATCAGGAAGCCTGCTTGGGTTTCTTGTTTTTTCCAAGACAACCTGCTAACCAGAAAAATACAGTGAGGTTGGGCATGTGGCCTCACTCCACCTCCTCCTCCTCCTTCTGACGAAGCCTCCTGTTAAACACGTGAAGTGACAGATGAGTCCTGGGCCCGGCCTGGGGAAGTCCCCAACCCCCAGCGACAGAGGGCAGCGGAAGGCACAGACGGCCGAGTCTAGGCAGAGAGCGCCTGTGTCCTCCTGAATCCACGCTGCAGCTGCCCAACACCCCAACTCCAAACGCCCAGTCCGTGACGACCGGGGAGTCGGAGACCACTTAATGACGCTCTGACGGATACACTCAGGGGCGATTCGCCAACGCAGCAGCCGAGCTCGGGAAGGAAATGGGCCGGCCTCACCATACCAAGTCAAACCGCGCTCCAGCATCAGACACAGACCTCTTCCTTCCAACACAAAGTCCCCAACAGCCCCCCCGAGGGGGTGGGGCCAGCGCAGCTCCCTTCAGTGCCTGCAGGGCCGGAGCAGCCCGGAGCTCTGGTCAGCAGTGCGAGCCCTGTGGCAGCGCCCCCTTCCCCCCAACAACGATTCTTCTGCTTCCTCGCCTCCTCCCTCCAAAGGCAAACACATCACCCCCACTGCCCTCCGACGGCCCGAGAGTCCCCCAACACCCCCCCACACACACACACAGCCTTGGGACTGCCACCACTTGTCGCTCTGCTAACTGTGACTCCCAGGGAGAGGTCACCAGCCACCGGAACCGACGCCCCCACGGGGCAAGAGTGTGCCGACCGCCCCCTAAGGGTGGCCGCTGTCACTGACGCCTTCCCTCCCTGTCACCTGGGTCGGGCCACCCTCCCCTCCAGGCCCCTGAGGAAGTGGGGCGCCTGGAGCAAGGAGGAGCCCTGTGCCCCTTCCCCGGGCCCCAGCCTCTGCCGGGCTTAGGGGCCAGGCCGGGGAGGGGGCCTGGGGGGAGCCTCCACCGACCTTCGATGGGATTCAAATAGTCATAGTCGAAGAGGATGGAAAAGTCGAACTCGTCCTGGGGGCTGCCCCCGGGCTCGTGGCCTGGGGCGTCCCCGCCGTCGGGGTCGGGCTGCGGCTCTGGGGCGTCCATGGCGCGCGCGCCGGGAGGGCTGCGGGGCTGGGGGCGAGGGCGGGCGGCTTTCTCCGCGGCGGCGCGTCGCCGGGGGTGG
>NW_007259944.1:836431-841939 GCF_000164805.1 Carlito syrichta | reverse complement strand
TCCCCGCGGGCCCTGGCCGCGCCGCCACCGCTGGGACCACCGCAGGGGCCACTCCGGGTGCTCGGGCGGCCGCTGCCTCCGGCGCTCCCGGGGCCTAGACGGGAAAGCTGCAGTCACCAGTAGTACTTTTGCCCTAAGGGGCCCGCTGATCCCACCCTTTTCCTTGTTTTTCCGCTCCAAGGGAACTGGGGGGGCACCCCTTCTATCGGAGACCCGTGCTCCAGATGTCTCCCTGCGCCCACAGTTGTGACTTGAATTGCATGGTGCTTCGGACACCTGCATGACCGTAACTCGGGCCCCCAGGTCTGGGGAAGAATCAATCACTCAGAGCGGTGTCCCACTACTACAGCTACACTCCTTGGCCACCTGCCCTGTGCAAGGCGCTGGGTACCAGCATGAACCAGACACTGTGGCCCTGGGAAGCTCAGGTTGCGGGGGGGGAGGTCGGGATGGGATGAGGGGAGGCATGAAGGAGACAAACAAGGGAACAAAAAGCATCTCTTTAGGGTGCCAGGAATGACCCACCAGGAGTAATGGAGAAAGGCTAGGGGCTGGGAGACTTTCATCCTCTGGGTAGTCAGGGAGGGCCTCCCAGGGAGGTGGCATTTGAAGGAACTGGATTGGTGGGAAGATCTGGGAAGTGTGTTCTCACAGTAAGAACCAGAAGAAAGAGCCAGGGCTGGCCCCAGCTGGGTGTGTGGCAGGCAGATGGAGGAGTGAGGGCTGTTGGGGCAGCTAGCAGGGAAATAAGCACACCTGGCCACACCTGGCCACCTGTTTAAAACATGACCCCCAGGCCCCACCCTGGAGCTTCTGATTTCATAAGTCTGTAGTTCAGGCTCAGAAATGTGCATTTGTAATCAAGCATCCAAGGTGAGAGTTATGAACAGGTATGTTTCACGAACACTATATAAGAGCCAAGTACTGTCCGTCCAAGCCCCTCTTCCCTGTAAAACACATCCAGGGAACTTGGCCAAGCTAGCTGGGGTCACCAAAGGGACTCACAGAGGCAGGAAAGGAGATGAGAACAGTGGTCCCCAGCCCTTCCGGCACAGCAGAATCACCTGGCACACCTTCGTGAATGCCTGCCAGACTGCCATCCAAACCCACTGAGTTGGACAGCTGAAGATATTTTCTAAATGATTTTGGATGAATCTAAAGTTCAGCCAGTGCTAAGGATCAGAAGATTTGATAGGAGGGTTCTTACCATCCTCGTGAGAACGGCAGCTGACCTCAAGTGACTAGAATCCTTCTCATGGGCCAGGCAGAAAGGAGGACCTGCACTCTTGCAGGGTGGATGGAGGGCATCTCTGCTCTAGTAAGGAGATCTGTGCAAAGCTATCAATCATCCCACAAATATTTACAGGACATCTTCCAGGTACCTGGCACTGCCACAGATGCTGAGGATGTAGCCATCAGCAAGGCACACTCTCAACCCTCACTGTGCTAATGACTTGGAAGCCAAGAATCGGGTTTTCCCAACTGCCAATAGAGCAGTGGTTCTTAACCCAGACTATGTGTGATAATCACCTGGAGAGCTGTTTTTAAAAAAGTCAAATACCTGGGCCCCACCAGACATCAGTGTAAGACGAATGCTTGTGGGGTGGGGCTCGGGCATCGGTATTTTGTAAAAGCTCTCCTTATGCTTCCAGTGTGTGGCCAGAGCTGAGAATCAATGGTCTAGACCAGAGGCCGCCAACCTTTTTGGCATCAGGGACCAGTCTTGTGGAAGACAATTTTTCCACAGACTGGGGATGGTAGTCATGAGGCATTAGATTCTCCTAAGAAGCTAAGGAGCATGCAACCTGGGTCCCTCATAGTGCAGTTCACAGTAGGGTTTGTGCTCCTATGAGAATCTAATGCTGCTGCTGATCTGACAGGAGGTGGAGCTCGGGCCATAATGCAAGCGATGGGGAGCAGCTGTAAATACAGATGAAGCTTCGCTCACTCGCCCGCCACTTACCTCCTGCTATGTGGCCCAGTTCCTAACAGACCACAGACTGGTACCAGTCCATGGACCAGGGGTTAGGGACCCCTGGTCTGTACTCAGACTCCATTGTAGCAGCTGGGCCTGGCTCAAGACTCATTACACAGTCCTGAAAAACACTTTCTGGTTGTCAGAGCTTAAAGGAATCCCTTTCTTGGTGTCCTAATCACAAGCACAGCTATACTGTGTGTATTCAACAAGCATCCAGGGGGTGGCGACAAGGTTGGGTGGAGGAAGGAAGAGTGATGACCCTGGCTAGGATACATAGAGTCAAGTATCAGAAGGAGATGGATTCCCTTGGGTCCTGGGGACAGAGACCAAGGTCCAGATGCTAAAATGTAGTCAGGGATAAACAAAAGAATCAGCCTTTCCTTGTGCTATGAAACAGGAAAAAATCTGGTGATCCCACCTCCACCACATTCTTTCCCCACCCCTACCCCATAATTATTAAGGCCTCTAGTCCAGTGGGCATCTGTTGATTGTGCTACTAGAATCATTCCTCCCTTCTTCTCCGAACAGCATCCCAGGGTATTCCTTTGGGAAACGACCCCAAACATAATCCTGGTGGAGCGATCAACTCAGCTGTCCCACCCCACCCATTCCAGCAAAGAAGTGGAAAAAATGATCCAGGCTGGGCCACTCACAGAAGTTTATCTCCACTAGCTTATGAGATCCACTAAGACGGGGGCCATGACCACCTCATTCACAGCTTTATGTTCAATGGATGTGTAAATGAATGGAGGATGGATGGATGGATGATAGATGGATGGATGGATGATAGATGGATGATGGATGGATGAATGGATGATTGGTTGGATGGGTGAATGGATGGATGATTAGATGGATGGATGATGGATGAATGGATGATTGGATGGATGGATGGTAGATGAATAGATGAATGGATGATTGCATGGGTGGGTGAATGGATGGATAGATAGATGATAGATGGACAAATGGGTGGAAGAGTGGATGTTTGCATGAAAGGATGAATAGATGGACAGATGGAGAGAGTTTGACTCTCCTTGTATGTAAAAAAATCCTTAGATTTTTCATCAAGAGTCCTCCTCCCTGAGGCCCACTCTGGCCACCCAATTGCTAGGGCAAGAACGTAAATTCTTACCCCCAAGTCAACATCCTCTTGAGATGCCCAATAATAAAATGGGATATTAAGGGGAAGATCACTTTCCAACTGATCAAGCGCGACCCACCATCTCCACAGGGGCATCTCAAAACCAAAATCCTCTGTTCTCCGAACTGCTCCTGTTCCACATTCCCTGACTCACATATTGCCCTCTCAATCCAGTTCTCTGATCAAATACCAAGGAGTGGTTCTTAAGTCCTTTCCTTCTCTCACATCCACATACAAACCCTCAGTAAATAGAGGCAGCTTTATCTTCCAAATGAGCCCCAATCCAACCAGTCCTCACCATCTTCACTGTTTTTCCTCCCACCCAAATAATCCAAGTCCCTGTTATTTCTGGACAACTACAATAGCCTCCTTCCTGGACTTGCTGCCTCCACGTTTGCCCTACACAGAGCAGCAAGGGGGATTATTTCAAAAAATAGATCTGTGAGACTTCGCCTCTACAATAAATCAAGAAATTAGCCAGGTGAGGGGTGGCACACACCTGTAGTCCCAGCTTCTTGGAAGGTTGAGGTGGAAAGATCGCCTGAGCCCAGCAGGTCAAGGTTGCGGTGGCTGTGAGTGTGCCACTGCACTCCAACCTGGACAACAGAGCGAGACTCTGACTCAAAAAAAAATGTATGTGTGAGTGTATATACATATATACACACATATATACATACTATACATATATATACATAAATATATTTATATATTTATATATATTTATCTGGACTAGGTACAGTGGCTCACATCTGTAATCACAGCACATTGAAAGGCTAAGGTGGGAAATTCAAAACCCACCTGGCCAACGTGGTGAGACCCTATCTCTATAAAAATAAAAATGTAGGCTGAAGGCAGTAGCTCACACCTGTAATCCCAGCACTTTGGGAAGCCAAGATGGGAGGATTGTTTGAGCCCGAGTTCAAGACCAGTCTGGGCAACAGAGCGAGATCTCATCTCTACAAAAAAAATTGAAACATGACAGGTGTGATAGCACATGCCTGTAGTCTCAGCAACTTGGGAGACTGAGGTGGAAGGATTGCCTGAGCTCAGGAGGTTGAGGCTATGGTGAGCCATGATCATGCCACTACACTCCAGCCTGGGTAACAGTGTAAGACCCGACCAAAAAAATTAAAATATACATCTGATGAACCCTCCCGTGAATTGAGACACGAAGCCCCTGGTCTACAAGTCCCCACACAAACTGCCGCCCACCTGGCTCCCTGGGGACAATCTCCTACTAATCCCCTCTCCTCTCCTCTTACTCCCTCTGCCACCCCCGTCGTCTACCTGTTCCTTGAAAATGCCCAGCTTGACCTTGCCCCAGGGCCTTTGCACCTGCTGTGCCCTCTGCTATTGCCTGGTCACTGTCTTGCCTTGTTCATTTCTCAACTCAAATGTCACCGTAGAAAGATCTTCCTGACATCCTCTGTCCCCTCACCCTTTCTATGTTCCTATGGCCCTTATCCTACAGCATATTTGATTCCTCTGTTCCTCTGTCTGTTGCCTGTTTCACTTGAACAGGGAAACAGGCAACATGTCTGTTTTCTTCATTGGGCTATGTAGGATTGTCAGGTTTAGCACATAGAAATACAGGACCCACAGTTAAACTTGAATTTTAGACAATGAATGCCTTTTCTTTAGAACAAGTGTGTCCCAAGTGGTATGTGGGACAGACTAAAACATGACTCACTGTTTGCCTGAAATTCAGATGTAGCTTGGCACCTTGTATTTGGCAAGTGTCCCCAGATCTTAGGCAAGTACCCAGCACATGATAAGTACTCACTAAAAAGTAGCTGAAAGGGTCAACAAGAGAATGGTGCCTGGCTGAGCTGCCACCTGAGAGCCAGGAAAGGGACCTGCAGCCCAAGCAGAACCCAAGTCCCAGTTTTGTCCACTTCCTGGGACTCAACAAGAATGTTGTGAAATTTAGTGGTTTTGCACTCTTGGCAGCCCAGGCCTCAGCATGGTTATGATACCTGTAATCATTTTTATATAAACAACATTTCATCTGACTCAATGGTTTTCAGGGAAATTCTGCCTACACATTTTTTTTCTTAAAAAAAAAAAAAAAAAAGGAAAAGAGCCAGCCAGGACAACATAGCAAGACTCCACCTCTACAAAAAAAGAAAGAAAATTAGTTGGGTGTGGTGGCGCATGCCCGTAGTCCTGGCTACTCAAGAGGCTGAGGTCGGGGGGTTGCTTGAGGCCTGAAGTTCAAGACTGCATTGAGCCATGACTGTACAATTGTACCCCAGCCTGGGCAACAAAGCAAGACTCTGTCTCAAAAACAATTAAAACTGACCGGGCTCAGTGGCTCAGCCTGTAATCTCGCGCTTTGGGAAGCCGAGGTGAGTGAATTGCCTGAGCCCGCGGGTTCGAGACCCGCCTGGGC
>NW_007259944.1:824208-836379 GCF_000164805.1 Carlito syrichta | reverse complement strand
GAGGCAGAAGGATCACTGGAGCCCAGCAGGTCGAGGCTGCGGTGGCCAGGAGTGGCCACTACAGTCCAGTCTGGGTGACAGAGTGAGACTCCAACTCAAAAAATAAAAAATTTAAAAAAGCAATTAAAATTAAAACAGGAAAGAAAAAGAGTTGAGCGTGATGGAGTGCACCTATAGACCTAGATACTCAGAGGCTGAGGTGGGAGGATTGCTTGAGCCCAGGTATTCAAGTATGCAGTGTGCTCTGATTGCGCCTGTGAATAGCCCCTGAGCACCAGCCTCGGCAACATAGCAAGACCCCAACGAGACAGAGAGAGACAGAGATGGAAAAAAGACTAGTCTCTGTAAAGGAAAATGTTCTGTTATAGAAGATATGTCTTTGGGGTCATTAACAAGACTGATAGGTTTGACTTCCTCCCACCCCTTCCAGGCTGCCCTTCCTGCTGAAGGTCCATGTCAAGGGTATATACAGACATGAAGACATAAATGTTTGTCCAGGGCTGGAGTGAACTTGTGGTGCACTAAGGAACAACCCAGAACTGGGAGGCTCAGGATCCAATCTAACTTCTTCCTCTAACTTACTCTAAGACCTTTAAGCAAAACACTTGACTTTTCTGTTCCTCAGTTTTTCCATCTGTAAAATGGGAGGAGGTGAATTAAATAATACCTGAGATCCCATTGAGCTCTAATAGTCAAGGATCATTTAATACTAACAGGGAAAACCCAGCTAATCTGAAGAACAGCCAGGGCTGGCTTCCTGGGTTGTAACTTGCAAAGCCACACAGAGCCCGGGCTTCGAAGGACCCTCCCCTTGGCTGAATGCTTTGCTGACACCATCTTAAAATTCTTCATCGTTTTTGAACAAAGGGCCGTGTGTTTTCATTTTGTACTATGTCCTGAAGAGTATGCAGTCAGTTCTGATAGCAGTAGACATACGCTCCTTGACTTATGATGGGGTAACATCCCAATAATGCCATCATCAATTGAAAATATTGTCAATCGAAATGCACTTAATAAACCCAACCTACTACACATCACAGCTTAACCTGGGCTACCTTAAACATGCTCAGAACACTTACATTAGCCTACGACTGGGAAAAACCATCTAACGTAAAGCCTATTTTGTAATAAAGTATTGAATATTTCATGTCATTTATTTAATAATGTACTGAAAGTGAAAAACAGATTGGTTGTATGGGTGCTGGAAAAACAGTTTCTCCAGCCTGGGCAATATGGCAAGACCTTTTCTCTACAAAAATTCAAAAATTAGTTGGGCGTAGTGGTGTACACCTGTAATCCCAGTTACTTGAGAGCCTGAGGCTGAAGTATCGCTTGAGTCTAGGAGGTGGAGGCTATAGTGAGCTGTGATTGTACCACTGCACTCCAGCCTGGGAGAGAGAATGAGACCGCGACTCAAAAAAAAAAAAAAAAGAAAGAAAAGACAAAGAAAAAAATAGCGGTTTCAACTGAATGTGTATCACTTCCACATCATCATTAAGTCAAAAGATCGTAGGTCAAACCATTATAAGTCAGAAAACATCTGTGTAACAAATCAGTCACGAATTCTCATCATGAACCCACGTCCTGATGAACTTACTTGATAATAAAGCACTGCCCGTAAAAGGCAGGCATTGAAACGCTTTAAGTCTAATTCAAAAAGTAGGAATGCTCTCTACCAGATTCCAGAAACAATCTCCCCCAGGTTGAACTACATCCTGGGATCCATTATCACTCCAGGTGTTAATATTATAATTTATGGACAAAGGCACTGGACTCCTACAGGCCTGGGTGGGGCAAGACAGGCAAAATGCAGGATGGTGCCAAAAGCACTCGGTAATGAAATAAACTGTATGTTCACACCATGTTCTAAAACATCAAAATGAACACAGAAAAACAAATCCTTGGTGAACAAACTATTCGAATTTTAATAAAGACAGGGTCAACAACAATCTGTTCCAGCCACACAGCAGCCTAAGGCCAGAGGGAAGTGAGTGATTCTGGTCCTGTTTTTATTTCAAATTTTTTTAGTTTCTTATGGATTTTGGCATTTTGATTTTTAAAATATTACATTAGGTCGGGCACAATGACTCATGCCTGAAATCCCAGCACTTTGGGAGGCCAAAGTGGGAGGACCGCTTGAGCCCAGGAACTGGAGACCAGCCTGGGTAATATAGTGAGAACCCATCCCTAGAACAAATTTTTTTAAAAATTAGCTGGGCGTGGTGGTGCACACATGTAGTCCCAGCTACATGAAAGGCTGAGGAGGAAGGATCGCTTGAGCCCAGGAGGTCGAGGCTGTGGTGAGCCGTAATGGTGCCACACTGCACTCCAGCCTGGGTGGCAGAGTAAGACTCCAACTCAAAAAAAAGACACCGTCTAAGGCGGCGGGGTCCAGACCCAGATCAAGATGTGGCACTTAGAAAGATGCCCCTTTGGGCAGCAGCAGAAGTTATGGGTCTGCAGCAGCACGGCCAAATCCACCCTGCAGGTGCGTGACACGTGGCCTGCATGGTAACCTCTTTTTAATCAGAACAAACATGTTTAGATTGAGAGGTTTTTATGTAAAAGTCCAAATTTCCAGTTTCTCCTAAAAAACAGGTGGATCTGACCAGGCCCCACTCCCACCTGGAACCATCAGCTGCGGGTGAGTGCAGGCCACTGTCCTCAGGAGGACTCTGCTGTCCTCAGCTCGCCCTGCCCCACCGGGCAACCTCCTCCCTCTGTGCCCCCTGCCAGCCCCCCTGACTCCTTCTACCTGGGCCTAGCATACCTGCTCCACCCTGGTTTTGTTCCTCCTCCCTATTCCTTGCTTCCAGCACATTCCCCTCTGCCCTTGGAGCCATGTTTGGAAGACAAGCAGCTCTGCAAACCTGCCTGTCCCTAACACGTGGTCCTTGCCCATAACTGAAGCATGACCGAACAGGTGATGCCACCATCCCTCTGCCAAGGAGGCTGCCACTTCTAAGTCAGAGCCTCTACTGGCAGGCAGGGGAGGGCTGGAGACTTAGGGCAGTGGTCCCAACCTTTTGGGCATCAGGGACCAGTTTTGTTTTCCAAGGACTGGGGAGAGGGAATCATCAGGCATTTGATTCTCGTAAGGAGCACGCAACCTGGATCCTTTACGTGCATGGTTCACCATAGGGTTCGCGCTCCTATGAGAATCTGATGCCACACTGATCTGATGGGAGGCGGGGCTCAGGTGGTAAGAGTGGTGAGGAGTGGCTGTGAATACAGATGCAGCCTCACTGGCTCACCCACTGCTCACCTCTTGCTGTGTGGCCGGGTTCCTAACAGGCCATGGACAGGTACCAGTCCGCGACCCAGGGATTGAGGATCCCTGAGTTAGGGGGTGGAGATTATCTAGGCTTTGCCCACCCTCACGGTCATTTCTTAACCCATCCACCTGCCACCCTCTGCTGGTCCCCCACCCCAGCCCCCAGTCATGCAGGCTGTCTTCCAAGATGACTGTTGCTCCCAGGACCATGTCTCTCCCTCCGTTTCCCTGCCTGCCATATTCCTTGCAGGCTCCAACATCTGTGTGGATTTCACAATCTTTGAAGTTAGGGAGTGAGGACAGATATGCCGGCTCCAAGCCATCCCTCCGCAGGACCAAAGCCCAAATGTCCTCCTCTCCCTCCGAGAAAGCCCAGGGCATCTGCCATCCCCTCTCTCTCGTTCCTCCATCAGCTCAATCGCTCGACTTTCCCCAAATGTTAAAAGACTTCACACAATTGCATCTCCCCCCACCTCCCCCCCAAAAAAATTTATCTGACTTTCAAATACAAACAAGTATGGCTGACACATCTTGGATCTTCTCGGTACCACACAACCAGGAGCTCTGCTTCTGTTAGACGCTCCACAAACCCACCCAACTCAATGGTGGAAGGACTGAGGTAGGTCACCCAGAGCCCACATGGAAGACCCCTGAGGCTTGGTAGAAAATGGATTTGTCAGCAGACCTGGTGGCTCACGCCCATAATCCCAGCATTTTTGGAGGCCAAGGAGGGAGGATTTCTTGTGCCCAGGAGTTCGAGACCAGCCTGGGCAACATAGTGAGACCTCGTCTCTATTATAAGAAAGAGAGAAAGAAAGAGAAGAAGAAAGAAGGAAGGAAGGACGGGAGGAAGGGAGAAAAGGAAGGATTTGTCCCCTTCAGGGACTCCTGAAGGTTATTTTGCTGAAGGAAAGTAACAAAATGAATCCAAAGCAATCAAATGATATAACAATGGCCGCCAGCATCGCCGACCACCTTGCCCATGCAGAGAGCTTCAAAGACACAGACACAGCCTCCTTTGGCTCAGAGCTCCCCATGTGTGTAAGAATTACTGCAGCCCCTGCTTTATAGTTAAGAAAACACAGGCACAGAGCGGTTTGCAATGTGCCTCATGGTCACACATGCCACCACGGAAACGGCTGTGTCCCACACTAATCTGATACTCATTATTGAGTCACACTGTCCCTGGGTGATTAACCATAGCTAAGGACTTGCTGAGGGACGTGCTTGGACCGAAATGAAACGCCGGAAAGAGTCTTACGACCCCCAGTGATGACAGAAGGCGGGGGAGGAACCAAGGCGAGAGTCTGGGCCAGAGTGGCTCAGGGTTTCACGGGACTGATGGCATCTTCCCTGGTGCCAGAGCCAGGGACCGTCCCTGTGGAACCCCAGGGCTCAGGAATACACAGTTTGAGAATCCCCAAGGAGACTGCTCTGGGGCCCAGGAAGCGCTACCTCTGACCACCTGTTCTGCCCCACACGGCCCCTGGCTACTGTCACCGCCTGCCCAGGCCATGGCAGCAGCCTCCCACCTGCTTCCCTGGCCTCCATGCCTACCTGGCTAGAGGCCATGCTCAGGCAATAGGCAGTATGAGACAATTCGTGAGACTACACACACTGCTGCCCTGGCTCCCATGACCTGAACATGAATTTCCAGCACCCCTTAGGGTCCTGCGTAACCCTGCCGAGACCTGCTTCCACGATTCTGCCCCTCATCACACTCCCCCTGCCCTTCCAATTCCAGCCACACTGGGCTTCTTGCTGTTTGTTGAGCGACTCAGGCACACACAACTTCTCAGGGCCTTTGCGCGGTTCTTTCTGCCAGAAGCACTCTTCCCCCGGGGACATCCTACGGGCAGACACTCACCACTTGGAGTCAACAACAAAAAAGACATCCCCTAGAGAGGAAGGGTCCACCTGGCCTCAGTGAGCCATCCTACTGCTGGGAGCCAAATTGTCCCCCTCCCCCACCCCACCACAGAAATACATCCAAGCCCTAAGCCCGGAACCCTGGTGTGGGGCCTTGTTTGGAAACAGGGTGTTTGCAAATGTGAGCAAGCTGGGATGAGGTATCACTGACCCTAGGGGCCCAGGACTGTTCCTCCCCAGAAGGAGAGGATGCTCAAAGGCCTCAAGAAGGTGGCATGGAGACAGAGGCAGAGACAGCAATGCAGCTGCAAGCCGTGGGTATCCTCGACCACCCGGAGAAAGAAGGGACAAGGAAGGCTCCTCTTCCAGAGCCCTCAGAGGGGACGTGGCTCGGGACACCTAGACTTCAGCCTCTGGCCTCCTATACTATGAGAGAGGACATTCTCTTTTTTCAAGACACCCAGTTTGTGGTAATTTATTATAGCAGCCAGAAGTGAATACACCCACCCACAACACACACACACCACACACACACACACACACACACACACACACACACACACACACACACACCCGAGACATTCGCGACTCTGCTCTCCCATCTCATCCCTCGTGTTTAACACCATCTGGAGTAGCCATAGATATTTCTCCGTCTCACCGGGAGGCAAGTCTCAAGAAGGACAACCCCATCCGCCCTGCTTACCGCTCCGTCCCCAGCATTCAGGACAGTAACTGGCACCAGGTAGACTTCCACAATATAGATGGAAACACCCTAAGTGGTCAAGGGGGCATCTAAAAGGAGATGAAAATTCGGCTGGGCCTTCAAGAAAGATGTGAAGAGGCTGGGCATGGGTGGGGGTCACACCTGTCATCCCAGCACTGTGGGAGGCCCAGGTAGGAGGATCGCTTGAGCCCAGAAGTTTGAGATCAACCTGGGCAACATAGCAAGACTTCGTCTCTACAAAAAAATCAAAAAAATTAACGAGACGTGGTGATGCAACACCCATGGTCCCAGGTACTCAGGAGGCTGAGGAGGGAGGATTGCTTGCGCCCGGAAGGTTGAGGCTGTGGTGAGCCTTGATGGCGTCACTGCACTTCAGCCTGGGTGACAGAGTGAGATCCCCACTCCAAAAAAGATGTGAAGAAAGGAGAGGAATTCCCATATAGCAAGACCAGCATAAGCACAGGCAAGGGAAATGATTGAAGAGTATGCCTCGGAGGGAGGGGCAGGACAGGTGAGGCTGGCGTGGACAGCAGGGTTGTGCTGGAGACGAAAGAAATGCCCAGTGGGCTTCGGCCTCCCAGAGGGGCTCTGAGGACGTGGGCCCCTGGACAGGTCCACTGTGATAGAGAGAACCAGGGGCTGCCGGAAGTGACTGCGTGGTGCAAAGTCAAGTGGGAAAGCATGGACCCTCCACTCCCAGCTCTGTGGCCAGTTTGCTGTCTTGGCTGGGAGGTCCTGATGCAGGAAGCAAGAGAGACAGGGGCGCGGAGCCCTCAAAGCCAAGCCCTTGGAGTCTGTGGGGACTGTCACTGCCCCTGGGAGCCATGGCCACGCCCTGCTCTGGCTTTCCTCATCTCTAACAGGAGGGTCCTATTCAATCCCAACCTCTCGGGGGGTTTGAGGAGAATCTAATGAGACAATTGTTGGAAAGGGGCTGGGACGTGGCACATGTCTCCAGGGAAAGGTCATCACCTACTGCGGGTCTCACTCAGCACAACTGCCAAGGAGCAGCGTGGTGGCGTGGGTGTGGACACAGCTCCCCGGCTTGCTAGGAAGTGACACTGAGGGCTGTCATCCCCACAAGGCTGGTAAGAGGATGCCCCAGGCGACCCACGGGAAACCTCGGAAAGTCGCCTGGCATCTAGCTGACACTCAGTACGTGACAGCAGCTGTCACTGCCATTGTTATTCATCGGGGCTTATTTCTTCCAGACAACGACATGAACGTGCGTGCCCAGTGGATGACCCAAGAGGAGCCCTGAGGTCACCGGGCCCAGGGGGGATGACGTAGAAGGCAAAGGCCACTGTCGCTGTGAAAAGAGGCAGAGAGGGTTGGCCAGAACCATGGCGCCATGCTTCAGAGTCTGCCTTCATTTTGAGGCCTGAATAAGTCGCATCACTCCTACACTGCGCCACTCATTCATTCATTCATTCATTCATTTCTTCCATCCATTTAACCAAAAGCACAACTGAGCACCGACGGAGTGCCAGGGACTCTCTTAGCATGGGGCCACTGTGGTGACAAAGAGCAAGTTCTGGATCCCGGAGTTCACGTCTGGTGGAGAGCACAGACGCACGGTCAGACGATGACCATCGGCGTGATCAGCACCCGGCGGGGGCAGCACAGGGCCGAGGGCGGAGGGCTGCAGTCCTGACTGGTTGATGCCCAGTGGTCACATTTATTAAACAATACTCTGGGGGATATTACAATTGCTCTTTTATAGATGGGGAAACTGAGACACAAAAAAGTAAAGTTACTCTCACAAGGGGCGTCCAGGGGAGGCCTCTAGTCCAGGCTGGGCTGTCAGAGGTTCTTAAATTCCTGTTCTAGCAAAGGAATAAAAATAGGAACCTGACTGGCTTCGTCCAGGTAAGATGATAAATATTCGGTCACTCATGCATGCATTAAGTGTGAGTTTAATGCATACATTAAGTCCAGTGAGGAAATACGCGAGAGAGAACTTGGTCGTTGGCTTTAGGGGCTGGGTTTTTTTTTCCTTTTTTTCCCCCGAGGAAGTGGTTAAGGTTGAATTAATGAATTGTACAATGATAATGACAGCAATTATTTATTGAATGGGTACTCTGAGGGTTTGTTGAAAACTTCCATAGATTGTTAAATAATTGCTGCTCCCTCCCCCCAACTTCCCACCACCCTCCAAGGACTTCACCAGCCTGGGAACCCTGTGCAATTCAGCAAACAAAGGGTTAAAGCCCTGCCCAGGAGGGGAGTGGCTTGGGACCCTTATCCTACAGTCCTGATTGGTTTATACTCAGTGGTCATATGTATTAACTATTACTCTGGGTAATATTATCATCACCCTTTTATCACCCTGGGGAAACTGAGGCACAAGAAAGCAAAGTTATTCTCACAAGATCATGCAGCTAGCAAGTGGCAGAGTTGGGATTTGAACCTCTGACTCACAGCTCAAGCTGTTAACCTTCTGGGCAATAGACGTGTTACTTGGGACCCACTGGCAACTCACAGGAATAGGAGACCTGGTTCCTGTCCTGGGGGCTCGCGGTCACAGTAAGGAAAGTTCTCAATAAAGGCCGTCGGAGGAGCGCCTGGGAAACAGTGATTCTCTCAGGAGTCTTGAGAGGAAGAGAGGCCTGTGAACTGGAAGGGCTTCCTGGAGGAGGGGCCATCTGGGTAGCAGGGGAAGGACCAGCCAGGAGGAGGGGGTCCCTGGGAGGAGCCCTCTGCGCTGTGAGTGTAGAACACAGTGTTAACTCTGCAGGCCCCTCACAGGCTGGTGGGGACCGTCTTCCCCAGAAGAAGTGGAAACATGATGCTCTCATTGCCCGGAGGACAGCCCAAGCCAGGAGGCCTCCTGGACTCACGAACCAGCTGCTGCCTCAGTTTCCCCATCTCTAACAATGATGCTTAGACCCTCCACACCCTCCCCTATGTCTCTTTCCCTTTCAGGATATGTCAAGGGACCGGGTGGCATCAGGAAAAAGGAGCCTAGAACCAGGATCAGGTTCCACCTCAATTCCTTCATCTGTCAAATGACATTACACAAAAATGATGGTGCTGTTGATGAGTTTGAGAGACAGCCGAGCACTCCAGAACTCAAGAGCCTGGGTTCAAATGCAGGCTCCATCACTCTGGTAACATTCGATCAGGGACTGTACCACTCAGTGCCTCACTCCCCTCCTCCGTGAAGGAGACCATGATTACAGTACTAATCATGCACAGTCAACTATGACTTAATCCTTGCAAAGCACTGAGCCCCTTGCCCAACTCCAAGTCAGCGCTTATTATCTGAGTTAAAGGGGCATCGGGCTTTCCCTTGAGAGACCCCTGCACGACTCACCATCACAGGCAGTGACTGAGCACTCACGGGGTACCAGGTACCATGCTCCTGATTTGCCATGACTTTGGCAAAGCTGGATCTCACCATCCTGAGCTGTGAGACAATAATAACACGGGGTGTGTTCACTGCATGCTTAGCACCGAGCTAGGCATTTCAGGTGCACGATTTCAGAGGATGCTCTCGGTGAAACTGACACAATCCCTATGACATTGACATTATCATTATTCCCTTTTTTGCAAGTGAAGAAATTAAGGCTTCACGAGCCGTGATCTTAACCCTGTCTGTGTCACTGTAGAGACCAGTAAGTTAAAAGGACCTTGAGAGATAGAAAGTACAGCATCTCTTCAAAAAATGTGTACCGTCAAGATTGGTTTCTCCACAACATCAGTTACTGTTTTGCATCCTTAATGTCATAGGATTTGCAGCGGGCATGCAAGGAGCGTTGACGGTGTTTTAGGTGCTTTGCCCATGTTACCTCACTGACTCTCCCAACAACCCTATAAGGAAGGTTGAATAGTTGGCTCCATTTTACAGATGAGGAAAGTGAGACCCAGGGAGGTTAAGTCTCTCGCCCAAGATCACACAGTATCGATGCAGCCAAGCAGAAATTCTCACGCCAGCAGAAGGCTGGGAGTTTGGATTCAGGAGTGAACAAAGCTCACCCTGGGTTTGTTGATTCCTGAAATATTTTCCATCACCTCGGTTCAGATCAAACTCAACACACCTCTTTCAGATCTTCAGTTGTTCCCACGGCCTCGACCCAAGGCTGCACAGAGAATTCGGTGTTATTATTATTATTATTATTTTACCATGCAGATATTTCTAGCCTCTAATGACCATGCCCCTCTCGTGCACACTGTAGATCTGTGTCTCTGAGCACGCTGTCATCTGAGTTAAAGGGGCATTGGACTTTCCCTTGAGAGACCCCTGCACAGGGTGCAGTGGAAGCCTTTGGATCTGCCTGTTTGAGCCAGCTGTCTTTGATGCCTGGAATTGCATTGTGTGTGCCCTGCTGCCTTGGCAGGCCCAGTGTGGTTCACTGGGAACAATCTGGTGCCTTCAACTCCACATGCACACACACACACAGGCACACACACATGCCCCCAATCACTGCACACATCAACATGGCCTGGGAAGGGTAGCTAATACACATACACACACACATACACACCCAACACACACACTTTGAAACCTTAAGAGAGGAACAAGTTCACACACCTGATGTGGAGATTTAGCAGCTGCAGCAAAATGTGAGGCTCTTACCACAATCAAGACAGTGAACACAACATCGCTTCCCCAAGCGTCCTTGTGCCTTTAGTTAACCCTTTTCTTCTGCCAACACCGTCACCACCCTCTCCCCAATCAACCACTGACCTGCTTTGCATGTTGTAGAGAATTACACAGGGTCATACAATATGTACTATTTTTGTCTGACTTTTCTCTCAACATTACTTTAAGGCTCACCCATCTTGATGTTTGTATCGATATTTTATTCCATTTATTGCAAAATAGTATTTCATTAAATGAACATTCCACAATTAGTGGATCTATTCATGTGTAGGTTTCTTTTCTATTTACAGGTCAACGGATAGCTCAGTCGTCTCCAGTTTTAAGCTGTATTGAACAAAACTGCTGTAAACATGTGTGTACAAAAAAGTTTTTTGAGGCTTGTGTTAGATCACACAGTAAAACAGAAGCCCTGTGCCTCTAAGTTCTCATTCTCTCTCTCTCTCTCTCTCTCTCTCTTTCTCTATCTCTAAACAGAGTTAAGTCTGTCCCCCAACCCTACTAAAAGAACTTCAAACATTCAGTTTCAGTATTTATGACAGTAAAAGCCATTGCTCATCCTTAATATATCTGTCACCTCTCTGACAGACAGCATCACTTTTACAGATGATGCAATATTAGCTGATTTCTTTGTTTTTGTTTTTGGCTTTTTTGCCACTATGCCATAGACTTGACCATTCGCAGGGGACAGGATAAACTGGTACCCGTTAAAACGTTCCAAGTGCTAGCAGGGTCTTGCTTTCAAAAGTACAACTCAGCTAAAAATATGTGTCATTGAGGCCCGCTGTGGTAAAGCTCACCGTTCACCTAACCGAAGGCATTTGGCTTCAATCTAGTTTTTTTTTTTTTTTTTTTAAAAAAAAGCCCCTCGGGTTTATTTACTGAAATTGTCATTTCTTCCCCCCAGAACTTTAATCAGCCACGCAGAGCACAAAACCTACATTCAGCTCTGATTTTATGACACGCGGCTGACTCCTCCTACCGAATTTATTTCACTTAACCCTTGCGGCCTCCCACTTGGCAGCCGTGCCCCTCACGCAGCCTCCCCGCGGGGCTGGCCGCTGGGAAGCACACCAGGGCCGCCGCCTCCAGCTCTCGAGGCCGACTCCCGACTGCGCGGCGGCACCCCTCCGCCATCCCGCCCAGCGGGGACGCCGGCACATCCCGGTCTCCTTCGACGCAACCCCCTCCCCTAAGACCCGGGTGGCGGGATCCCAGAGGAGGGGGCGAGGCGCCCGCGGGGACAGCGGTCGGATGGCCAGACGGGCTGATGGCTCCGTGCACCCTGAAGGGGGGACTTGTCCCCCGGACAGATCAGGAGGGGCGAGAAGATGCCCTAAACGTCCTGGGCATCGCCGCCGGGACGGCTGGCGGCGAAGTCCTCACCATCTGGGTGCCGGCTTCACAGAAGCCCAGCCTCACCTGCACGTAAACACACCCACGGAGCAAACCTGCACGCGCACCCCGTGAATCTAAACTCTTAAAAAAGAAGAGGAAAGCAGAGCCGTCCTTCCCCTATCGGCGACACAGTACGTCAAAATAAGAGAAGCAAAGGCGCCCTTGCTCTCTCGACTACATGGTAAAATGCCAGCCTGTTCTCTCAAAAGGAAAAAAAAGCGAAACAGCAGCAGTCACGGCCACCGTCATCACCGGCATCGCACCGGCGGGATGGCCGGCGCGGTCCCAGCCGGGCAAGGGCCG
>NW_007259944.1:811863-823705 GCF_000164805.1 Carlito syrichta | reverse complement strand
AGCGCGACTTCCTTCCCCGCGCTCCGTGTTTATAGGCTTTCAATGCAGTAAAATAACGGGATTCCCTCACTGTTTCCTCCTGTTTATCCAGCGCCATGGAAACCGCTGGACCCCGGCCATCGCCAAGACCGAGGGCTTTCCTGCAGACTTCACACTCAGGAATCCATGACGTCGCTCCCGCGCGGCCGGCCAGCGCCGTGGCTCCCCCGCCGCCAGCACAAGTCCCCGATTGTTCGGGCGAGGAGTCGGAGAGGGAGCCGCGGCCACGGCGGAGGGGGCGGGGGCCCGAGGCGGCCCTGCGGGAGCCGGGGCGCCGCGGGCAAGGCCTCCCCGGCCTCCGCGGCCTCCTCCGGGTGCTGCCCGGGACTCCCGAGCCCCCGTCTGCCAAGCGGGCGCCTCTCGGAGACCCATGCCCGGGGCTCAAGCCCACCGCCCAGGTTGTCCGAGGCCCTGGACATGTGCCCGGGGCCCTGCCCAGTCCCCCGCGGCCTCTGGCTGCCCAGATTTCGGAGTGCTGGGGACGGTGGGGAGGAGGAAGAGGAGAAGGAGGAGGAAGGAAAAGAAATAAATAACGGTGCCTTGTGTCAACTCTCCAAGATTTTTTTTTCGAAGAGCTTATTTTTAGATTCATTTAGAAAATCCAAGGTTTCCAGTGATGTCCAGAGGCCCTAGCAATAATGAAATGGTCAAAGAGACGCTGAAACCAGGCAACCCATGTGTTTACACATGCTCTGAATAAACAGGAAAATAAAGGATGGCGTGAACGCTGCACGATGGCCAGAAGAAAGTCCATGGGATGCCACGCGTGGCTCCCCTCAGCAGGCCACGGGACCCCAGAAGGCCACAGGGAGGGGGTGGGGGAGAGGCAAGCGGTCGAGACTTGTCTCTGGACTTGGACCAGTCTGCATCCTCACCTGCGTGCGGGGTGGGACATTCTAGGCCCCAAGATCAAGCCAGCTTTGAACATGGGCATTTCAGATACTGTCCTGAGTGGTGGTGATCAAGCTGTGGACAGCAGCCAGGGCGGGTGACTCATCGCATCACCCCCCCACACTCTCTCACAGAGACTTGAACTTAGAGAGGCTTTGAGAGGGAGCTGGCTTCCTCCGTGGGACCACTCTGTCCTCCAGCTTGGCCCACAATAGCCTGGCTGGGCGGCTCCCAGACGGAACCCCTTCTGCCGGAGACACTGGCCCAGAGCAGCTGGACCTGGGCTTGAGAGGGCCCCATCCCCACTGGGGGATTCTCTGCAGAGCCATCAGCCTTAGCCAAGGCGGCCTCAGCAGTAGAGCTTAAGTCCTGCTGTTCCCTAAAAGCACAGCCAGCATCCGTCCACCTACTGTGTGCTGGCGAATCCAAGGCAGAAAGTCTCTCCGGGACACCCAGACTCACACAGCCACCAAAGGTCAGCAAACAAGAGATCCTCTCCCCCACTCTCCAAAAGGGAAGCTGAGGCACAGAGAGGGTGGGTGGCTTGCCTGCTGGTTTTCATGGCTAAGCCTGGAGTGCGGCCTGTGTGCTTTTCAGTGGAGCCTATTGGGGAAGCCCCGTTTCCCAGGGCCTCTTTATCCAATCATGGGAGGCAAGTACGGGGTAGCCCACTATGCTGGTTTACCTGGGATTGAGAGGGTTCCCAGAATTTGAGACTTTTGGTTTTAAAATCAAGAACGTTCCAAGCAACTTGGGACAAGTTGGTCACTCTTAGCATGAATGAAACCCAAATCCATGCCCCAGACACCAAGGAAGCCAGTGCGTCATTGCCTTCTGGTTCAACTGTAAACAGCAGCCCCTAACTCAGCACCTACTATGTGCCAGGCCCTGAGCTAGGGCCATCTGTAAATTCCCACTCACAAGGCCCCTGCAGAGCGATGTCCTGAAACTGGCAGGGGTTAGCCCTGTGCCACCCAATATGGCAGCCGCTAGCCCCATGTGGCCACTACAATTTAAAGTAATTAACAATTAACTAAAATATAAAAATCAGTTCTTCCGTCGCACAAGCCAAATGTCAAGGGCTCAAAAGACCCACACAGGGCTGGTAGCTGTCAAATCAGACAGTACAGAATAGAACATTTCCCAGGTTAGACAGCCCAAGGGGTGACACAAAGCTTGGACTCTAGTCAGATTCTTGACTCGGGTGCCCAATCTGTAAAATGGGCACACTAGTAATGCCTTCTTGACAGAGTTGCTGTCAGGATTTTAAAAGTGTATTTAATTGAAGTGCTAAGAACAGTAAGGCATATAATACATGCTACGAATGTTGTTTTTTTTTTTTATAGCCTTCCCACGGTCAAGGAGTGAGAAGTGACTGAGTCAGGAGAGAGATTGTTCTGGCCCTTCCTCTCCGGGCCTCACTTTATTAACCCACGGCCACGTCCAAGGCATGAGATGAGATGTCGTTCCTTCCACCCTCCCACCGAGCTTGACGTTGCGAGCCCCATTTACAGATGTACAAACGGAGGCGCCACAAGCTGCCGTTCACACAGCCTGGAAACGGCCGGCCCGGAGTTGAACCCAACTGTGTTTGGCAACAAAAACCATGTTCTTGGCATCACGGAGCCCCTGCCTCCCAGAGGCCTCCCTGCGAGCCGAGGTCTTGGAGGCCAGAAGCGAGGCAGGAAGCAAGCTTGCTGGGCGCTCCTCCGGTCGACTCATGATCAGGGATAATTTTAGACTCGGTCCCACCCAAGCTCGGGCCTCCGAGGCGCGTCCCCGTGTGCACAGGTGCCTGGCGCTGCTGAACAGTGGATGCCTTTTGGATCGGACAGAGTCCGCAGGCTTTATAGAGCCCACTCTTTGTCATGGGTAAGCGTTTTTCCCTCTTAGAGCACATTAACATGACCAGGGCTGGGGCCGCAGCGGCCACGGCTGAGTCACCTAATTTGCCCTCTGGGCTGCAGCATTCGGCTTCTTCGTTGAGCTGTTCCTCGGTTCCTCAGACAATTTCTTTCCTCTCCCAGTGCCAGAGCGAGAAATATTTTGTCCTTTTGAACTGAACCACCCACTGTTTCTCACTTCTCTCGGGCACTCTCCGTTTTTTTGGAGAGATGCACCGGGGGGGGGGCGGGTGGGGAGCTTCCGCCCACTAAATTATCCACGAAAACTCCCCAAAATAGAGGCGCTCAGCTGGGGTGGAGAGGAGCCCGCCAGCGAGGAAAAAGCAGGGGAGAGGCGGAATGAAAGCAAACAGAAGACTTCCAGGTGGCCCTTGGGCGTGGCCCCAGGAGCTGCAGGGACATCTGGGCTGCAGGAGACCTTGAATCACTGGGGAAGCCTTTTATTAGACCCCCGGTCCTCCAACAGCCTCATAAATCAGAGGCCCGGGTGTTTCTGCTGAGACATCACTTAGAGGGTTGCCCAAACAACGGAGACGACACCTGGATCTTTTCAAAGGACCCGGGCAGCTCAGATGGGGACCCCGCACCTGGATGTCTTGTTTGCTTTCATGTCACCTCTCCCCTGCTGCACATGCAGGTGTCATCTCTGTGCCTGCCTGTCCCGTGACTGTCAACCCCTTCCTGGCCGAAATGTAGAGGGCAGATGAGAATGGGCCGGGATTTCTGCATGCCTCCGACACAGAGAGCAGGACCGACACAGGTGTCTGAAAACCAGACCTGCGAGGTGCACTGACCTTCCAGAACGACAGTGAACGTGTATAGAGCCTGTGCCACAGGGCAGGCAGTCACTTGCTGAATCTTCACGACTGTCTTGTGATGGCCGTTTTACCGAGGAGACCGCAGCACAGAGAGGTTGTGCAGCTCATCTGAGGTTGCACAGTCAGAAAGGGGCAGAGGTGGGACTGGAACTCCAGGCTGAGAAGTGACACTGCCTCTCAAGTGCTTTCTCCATTGCACTGAGACGCTCCCCATCACATGCGGATTTGTTCACCAGGCTTATTCTATGGGCCTGGCTCTAAGTTATGGCCCTTGTCCTCTGCTTGGTTGACAAGGATACTGCCGTGCCGAGGGAGTGGCCGGGACTGCCCGCGGGCCTGTAAGTGCTGGAGACAGTCACAGAGGGCGGTTGGCGTGGCCTGGTGAGCTTCGACCAGGGGCCTCTGTCTTCCCAGCTGCCTCCGCCAGGACCCTGGAGGTCACCATCTGGACGTGTCCCTTCCTTCCACTGCCACATCCTACACATCTCCCCGCTCCGAGCCCCTCCCCTCCTGAAAACCTCCCGAATTGCCCACCTCTCTTCCTGTCCAAAGGAGGGAGGCCTTAGCCCCATACCACAAGGGCCTCTCCAAAGGGTCGTCTCCCCGGCCTTGTCGGGCCCCCCCATCCCCCTCCCAGGGACCCACAGCCCCCATGCTGCTCTCTCTGCTTCCCTCTTGACCCTCCCCTGAGGTCCACTCTCTCCTGCACAACCAGCAGATCTTTTCTAAGTTTGTCTTTTCTTTTTGAGTCAGGTCTCACTCTGTCACCCAGGCTGGAGGGCAGGGGCACGATTCCAGCTCACCGCAGTCTCAACTTCCTAGGCTCAGATGATCCTCCCGACTCAGTTTCCTAAGTAGCTGGGGTTACAGGGGTGCACCGCCACACCCAGCTATTTTTTTTCCAAGACAAGTTCTCACTATGCTGTCCAGGCTGATCTCAAACTCCTAGGCTCAGGCGATCCTCCTACCTTGGCTTCCCAAGGTGCTGGGATGACAGGTGTGAGCCACCACACCCAGCCAATCTTTTCTAAGCTTTAGGATCCAAAGAGGACACCTGACCCTGCCATCCCTCCCCCCAAAACCCTCCACTGGGTATGATGACCTTTAGGACAAAGTCCAAAATCCCTTCTGAGGCCAACAACGACCTATAAAATCCAGCCCGCCCGCTCCAGCCTCACCACTCACCTCTCACACCCATGTTCCTGCCCTGCAGAACTACTCAGGACTCCCCAAATCCTCCGTGACCTCTCTCATTTCTGGGCCTCCACCCCAATCTCCTCTCCTTCCTTGGAGAATTCTGCTGGCCTCCCGGTCTTGCCTTGGACAACATTTCTTCAGAAGTCTCAGCTTTTTTATTTTCATTTTTTAAAATTTTTTTATTTTAAAGATGTGGGGTACCATTCAGGGTTAGGTATACAAATGTTCATTATGCAGGTACCCCTGGTGATGAGGTGTGCCCTTCCCTCCCCTGGTAGTTTCCCACTACTGCCAATCCTTTTCTTACAGTATGATGATAATTGTTCAATGTCCTCCTCTGAGTGAGAAGACGTGATTTCAGCTTTCTCATCTGTAAAATGGAACTGCACCCGCATCCTAGGGGGACAGAAGCATTGCGGTCAATGTGTCTAGTGAAGCACTTAGCACAGTGCCTGGTACACAGTAAGCGCTCAATAATGGCAGCCACAATGACTATCGTCTTGCCACTACATCCAGTTTTCATGTTCTGTCACCCAGACTAGCAAAACATACCATTTCATTTTTTAATTGTTATTTATTTTCATAGAAAGGAGTCTCACTATGTTGCCCAGGCTGGTCTCAAACTCCTGGGCTCAAACAGTCCTTCAGCCTGGGTCTCCCAAGGCGCTGGGATGACAGGCGTGAGCCACCATTTTAGAGGTGTCCCATTTCTCTTAGAATAAAACCCAAATTCCTCACATGGCTGACGCAGCCAGCCTTCAGGAAGGCCCCAGGGGCGCCCACCTCGGTGCCCCTGCTCCTGGGCCATCTCCTTCCAACTGTGCAAGGGTAGGCTGTGATAAAAACAAGGGACTGTGATCTCTGAGGCTGGGTCACACAGGCACGTGGCTTTTGCCCGGCCTCCCGATCCCTCACCTCGAAGGATGCCCGTAGCTGTGCTGTGACACCCGGGAGGCCCTTTGGAGAGGCCGGTGTGGTGAGGGGCTGAGGCCTTCTGCCCACAGCCGCAGCCCAGTCACGCCCTCAGGTGACCGCAGCCACAGCCAGTAGCTGGACTCCAGAAAGACCTGAGCCACCCAAGGAGGCTGTCCCTGGCCCCCGATAGTAAATGTGAGATGATAAACACTCGCTCCAAGAACCCACTAGGTTTGAGGGAAGCCACAGAAAAGAATTGCAGTGGCCTCCAGGGCCCGACACTGCCCACGTGGTGGCCTCCTGCCCACTCCCCGCTCCAGCCCCCCTGGCCTGTGGGTGCCCTGTCCCTTGGCCTGGAACCCTCTGTTCCCGGGTCTCCGTGGCGGTCTTCTTGGTCTCAGTTCAAACGTCATTCTATGAGAGCATTCTCCTATGATGCTCGTCTTTGAAAGGGGGCCCTCTGCCCTGAAGCTCAGACCTTGGGCTTCCATGCCTCAGTTTACCCCACCCTGCAAACCTCAATCACAGCACCCTGCTGTATTTCTTTATTGTTTCTATCACTTACCACAAATAAGTTACGTACTCATCGGTGTATGTTGCACTTCCCTTGCCTCCCAACTAAAATGCCAACTTTACGGAGGCAGGGACTTGGTTTTCTTGGCTGCTGTGTCCCCAGCACCTAGAATGATGTCTGACATATGATCGGGCCTCAGAAATGTTTGTCGAGTGAATAACACAATACGAAATTGTCTCATCTGTTTGTTTACTTGGTTATGACTCATCTCCCCACTAGACTAGGAAAATAGGGGCCTGTCTGTCTTACTCGGGGCTTGGCAAAGTGTCTGGAACTGGTGGGTACTCTGAATAATCCTATCGAGCGTCTACCAAGCAGTGGCGAGTGACGGGCACAGGGACTAACTCATGGGGGCCTCCCAACAGCTTTCTGAGATGAAAGCGACTAGTATGTGGCAGCTGGGGGAAACTGAGGCACGGAGGTGGCCCAAGGTCACCAAACAGTAAGACACACACACACACACACACACACACACACACACACACACACACACACACACACAGAGTGTGAGTTTGGACAGTGGCAGCCTGCCCAAAAATGTCTGTTGAATGACTGAGTGAACACCAAGTAGCCACAACCACCGGCCACCTGCTCAGCTGGTTGGGGAGGAGCCACACTCCGTCCCGTGGCCGAGGAGGTGGGTGAGGTGCTCAGCCAGGGCTGGCAGAGGAGAAGGAACGGGCGGCGGCTGGCAGCTGGGGAGGCCTTCCCCGTGGCCCAGGACGGAAAGGTTCGCCTCATCCGGAAAGAACTCCCAGTTCCGCGGTTGCCGCAGGGAGTGAGGTGTCTCCCCGGCCTGGTTCATTTCAAAATACATTGTCTTCTTTTAATAGCCTCTCGATCGCTCTCGGAGCTGCTCATGACCGGCTGTTCCCAAAATAATACCCAGCGCTGCTTTTTCCAAGTCAAAAGTGCTGAATCTCGCTACCTCCCAATCAGCCACTGGCGGCCGCTGAGAGCCGTGGTCATCCCAGGGTCCCCCAAGACGGAATGTGACCCGGCAGGGAGGTTTCCGAGGCCTGGGGAGAGAGCCTGGCGCCCCGCACCAGCGCAGGGCTGCTGACAGGGAGTTTCCAGGGAGAATCCGCCCGCGTCCCATCCACGGGGCTCCCAGGATGTGACAGAGGCCAGGCCAGGGGCAGCCCCCGAAACGCCCAGCCCTGGGATGGGGAAGATTTTCCTAGAAGCTGGAGAGCTGACGTGGAGTGAGAGGGACTTGGCTCGTGGCCCTCGAGGCTGCAACGGGCCTGGCTTGCCGCCCGCCCTCTGTGGGCAGAAGAAAGGGAGGGGGTATCTCGTTTGCATTTTTTGAGAGTGAAGCTTGAAACATCGGGCCTCGCTTTTGTGAAAGGGAAGGACTGAGGTCCATGCCTGTCACAGGGATTTTCCTCCTTATATTTTAAAACTCAGATGTACCTTTGTTTATTCGTTCGACAAACATGATCCACAATATGCCGGGCACTGGGGAAATGCAGCCGTGAGCAAGACAGATGACGGTGCTGCCCTTGTGGGGATTTCGGTCCACAGGGGAGACTGAGAGTGACACACAAATACAGACAACACTGCGGGATGGGGACACATACCAAGAAAACACATACAGAGGAGCAAGAAGATACAGAGGGAGGAGAAGCAGCCTGTTTGTGCCAGGGGTGGTCTGGAAGGCTTCACTGAAGAGGTGACACAGGGCAGAACTGAATGACATGGGGGAGGTGGCCATGCTGACAGACGGGGAAACGCATTGCAAGCAGAAAGAACAGCATGTGCAAAGGCCCTGAGACAGTATTCTGTATGGTACTGAGTCTGCAGTCACTGGAAATATTCATGCACCTGCTATGAGGCCCTGAACTTGATGCTGGAGATATAGAGGGAAAGCAAGACAGACAGGGTACGTCTTCAGGGAGATCTTCATGCAGCAGGAGCAAGAGAAGTCAACAGCCAGCACAAGGCAGGTTTCAAGGGCTGCCATGAGGAAGGCTTTGGGGAGCCAGGAGACACCTGGGGGACCCATAACCAAGTCACAGGGGCTTGGGGAGGCCTCCAAGAGCAGCGACATCTAGACAGAGTATTAGTAACAGTCGCTAAAAGGTATTGAGTAGTCACACTGCACTTTGCCCTGATCCAAGTGTTGGACTTGTATTAAATCATCTAATACTTAGAGCTTTGAAAGAAGTTCGACTGTTTCCCCTTTTCACAGATGACAAAGAGGCCAAAGGACTTGCCCTAGGCCACATGGTGGAGGAGACTGGAATCAAACTCTTAAAGAGGTGGGACGTTCCCCCTTCTCCCCTTCCTGCTGACATGGGGATTTGATGGTAGGAGCTCCAGCAGCCACTCTGGGCCATGAGGTAGAAGCTGTGCTAGGGAAGACAGCACTGCAGATTGCAGGAGCTCAGATGCCTCATGACCATGGAGATGCCATAGCAAGCCTAGACCTCCCACCCACATGCTTCTGTAAGAGATAAATGAATGTCTACCCTATTTAAGCCAGTGGCCCCTAACCTTTTTTGGCATCAGGGACTGGTTTCATGGAAGACAATTTTTCGGCAGACCAGAAGTTGGGGGGATGATTTCGGGATGATTCAGGTACATTACATTTATTGTGCATTGTATTTCTATTATTACACTGTAATATATAATGGAATATTATACACCTCAACATAATGCAGAATTAGTGGGAGCCCTGAGGTTGTTTTCCTGCAACTAGACGGTCCCATTTGGGGGTGACAGGAGACAGTGACACCCGAAGTGTGTTGCTTATGTCCAGTCTACTCCATAATCTTGTTTTAGTTGCTGTCACTGCGGAAAACCCTGCTTCACAAAGTTAGAATGTTGGAAATGGAAGCAGGCTTTTTAGTGCTGATCTGACAGAAGGTGGAGCTCAGGCGGTAATGCAGGTGATAGGGAGTGACCGTAAGTACAGATGAAGCTTCGTTCCTATGCCCACCACTCACCTCCTGCTGTGCAGCCCAGCTCCTAACAGGCCATGGACCAGTACTGGTCTGTGTCCCAAGAGTTGGGGATCCCTGATTTAAGCCACTGCTACCTGGGCATCTTTAGTGCACGGACTACACCTGTGTCCTAATCAATACATATTTTAAGAGTAAGGAAGGGCCACCCAGCTTAGAGACATTGCGTGGCATGATCAGATATGCACTTTAGGAAGATGGTCACAGCTGGGGTTAAGAGTCAGGCTCCAGGGGAAGCTGGCCTTGGTTCATATCTCACCCCTGCCTCTCCCTAGCTTTGTGGCCTTGGGCAAGTTACTTCACCTCTCTATGCCTCAGTTTCCTCAGCTGCAAAATGGAAGTCCTATTACCCAATTGGAGAGCTGTTGTGAGGATTAAATGAGTTAGCACATGTAAGGTGCTTAAAATAGCACTTGGCTCATATCAAGAGCCTTAACCGGGAGCGGAGGCTAACGCTTGTAATTCCAGCACTTTGGGAGGCCAAGGCGAGAGGATTGGTTGAGCCCAGGAGTCCAAGATCAGACTAAGCAAAAGAGCGAGACCTTGTCTCTAAAAAATAAATACATAAATACAAAAATTAGCCAGGCATGGTGGTGTGCGCCTATAGTCACAGCTACTCGGAGGGCTGAGGCAGGATCACCTGAGCCCAGGAGGTTGAGGCCGCAGTGAGCTGTGATCGCGCCACTGCACTCCAGCCTGAGTGACAGCGTGGGACCTCTGACTCAAAATAAAATAGAGCCTTAGGCTCTGTGAATGCCACTGAAAGACACCAAAACTTTCCTGCACCCTGTGGCCTTGACTCAGAGCTGGAGAGGCCCGTTGCAGTCACCCACTCCCAGTAAGTGTTGGTAGGCATGGGGACCACAGCAAGCCCCGAGAGATGCCCGAGGAGCCCCGGACCTTCACCTGCGCTCAGAGGAAACAGGCCACAAGGTGGAACACCTGGAAAAGGTAGGGCCCTGGAGCAAGGCCACGGGGCCGGTAGCCATGTCCAGTGGGGTGTGGGCTGGGGCAAGGCCCCGCTGCGGAAAGCCACCTCAGCACAATCCAGCCCAGGATGCCGTTCCCCGGGCCCCGTGCGGAAACGGGGGTCGCAGCTGCACTTCCCCGTGGGCTCCCTGGCAGATAAGAGATTCCAGCTTCCTGAGGATGTGCTCCCAGCCCGCCCGCTGGCTCCTCTGGGCTTGTCAAAATATTTCTCTGTGGAGCCATCCCTGTTTTTCCATGAATAAAAGTATTTTTGGGCGCTCAGCAACAATGAGTGACTATTACAAAAGAGGCCGGGCCTTCCAAGGTAAACAGAGCTCATCCCAGTGCCAGCAGCTCTGGGCCACTGAGCAGGAGAGGGCTGGTCTTATTCCAAGGCTCTCTGCATCCTGAGCCATGATCTGGCCTGGGGAGTGCAGGCTTCAGGACCACCCACCCCTTCATTCACTCCTCTGGTTGATCAGTCCATCAGTCAACACACACCAACCGAGCACCACACAGACAGAAAAGATACAGTCTCTGCTCTGGAAGAGCACAGGCCTTGCAGGACAACAAACTGGAAGCAGGAAGATCCACAGGTGCATGCAGAGCTCTACCTGGAGACAAACCAGGACAGAGGAAGAGAGGCACAGAGTGTAGCACCACTGCTATACCACTGTGGGCTGTGGGGTCAAGTCAGGACCTACCTCTCACTGGCCGTGGGACTGTGGGCAAGTGACTCAACCTTTCAGGGATCAGCCTTCTTAGCTGCAAAATGGAGACACTAATTAAAGTTAATATAAGGAACATGCTGAGAAGAAAACTGTACATAGTGCAGAGGTATTAGCTATAATCATTATTCAAGAAATCAGTATTTGTTGAATGAATGTATGCATGTATGAATGAATGAGAAAGTGGGTGGGTGGATGGGTGGCTGGCTGACTGGCTGGCTGGCTGGATGGGTGGGTGGGTGAGTGGATGGATGAATGGATGGATAGATGGATGAATGGGTGGATGGGTGGATGGATAGATGGATGAATGAATGAATGGATGGGTGGATAGGTGGATGGATGGATGATGAGTGGGTGAATGTATGAATGGATGGAGGATGGATGGGTGGATGGGTGGATGGGTGGATGGATGGATGGAGGATGAATGGGTTAGTGGTGGATGGAGGATGAGTGGGTGGATGGGTGGATGGATGGATGGATGGATGGAGGAAGAATGGGTGGATAAGTGGGTGGAAGAATGGGTGGATAAATGAATGGAAATGGGTGGATGAGTGGGTAGGTGGATGGATGGATAGGTGGATGAATAGATTAATGGAGAAGTGGATAGATGGATGGATGATGAATGGGTGTATGGGTGGCTGGATGGATAGATGGATAGGTGGGTGAATGGGTGGGTGGGTGGATGGATGGGTGGATGGTTGAGTGGATGAATGAGGGGATGGATAAATGGTTAGGTGGATGGGTAGATGAATAGGTGGGTAGGCAGGTGGGTGAGTGGGTGGGTGGATGGATGGATGGATGGTTGAGTGAATGGATAAATGGTTAAGTAGATGGGTGGATG
>NW_007259944.1:794558-811585 GCF_000164805.1 Carlito syrichta | reverse complement strand
AGTGGAAGGATAGATGGTTAGGTGGATAGGTGGATGGATGGGTGGATGGATGGATGGATTCAATGTGTCAGTGACTGTATTCGTATACAGTCTTGCTGTACAGTAAACCACTCCACAACTGAGTATCTTAAAGTAACAAAAAACATTTATTATTATGTCTTCTAGTTTCAGTAAGTCAGAAATCCAAGAGCTCCCTCGCTGGCTCCTACTGTGTTGCAGTCAGGGCATCATGCAGAACTGCCGTCAGCTGCAGGCTTGACTGGGGCTGGGGATCTAGTCCAAGGCGACTCCCTCAGGTGGCTGGCAAGTTGGTGCTGGCTGTTGGCAGGAGGCCTCAGGGCCTCCCACACGGGCCTCTCCTTGGGGCCATTTGAGTGTGCTCACAACAGCAGTGGCTTTCCCCAAAGCGAGCAACTGAAGAGAAAGGGAAGCAGGTGGAACCAGAGGCCATGACCCATCCTCACTCTCACCATGTCCCTAAGTCCAGCCCTCAGTTGAGGGCAAAAGAGTCAGGCTGTACCTTCACCTTCTGAAAACTCACACATAGAGTTTAAATCATGACAGTGAACAAGAGTCCCCAAACAGACCAGAGAGGCCTCAAATACAAGCTTCCCCAGACCAAACGAGCATGCACTGCAGGGGTCCATTTATACAAAATCCTGGAACACCCAAATGAGTCTGTAGGACAGCAGATCAATTGTTGGACTGACGGCAGATGGACTGGTCAACTGCCAAAGGCAAGGGAATGCACTGCATTTTGACTGGGACAGTAGTTAAACCTCCCTTTAAATACACATGCCATAATTCAGAATTGTACCATAATCCTTATCATCCAATCGAAATGAGTCTTCAAGTTCTCATTTAAATACAGAGTTTATAAATAGACTGCTCAGGTCATCTTCCTCCAGTATCTCTTCATCCATAAAAATAAATTAAACTAAAATGAACAAATAAATATGCATGCTGTTCTATGTGAATTATAATTTAGTAAAGTTGATTTTTGACAACACCAGCTTCCTTTCTGGGTACTAACCATTCCTCTCATTTCTTCGGTCTAGGTCAGAGCTTGACAAACTGCCCTCAGACCTGGCCCACTGCATGTTTTTGTAAATAAAGTTTTATTGGAACACAGCCACGCATATTTGTTTGTAGCTTGTCTGTGGCTGCTTTCACTCCCCGACGGTGGAGGGACACAACTGAGGCCACCTAGCCTGCAAAGCTGAAAACAGTCACTGCCTGGCCCTTTACAGACACATTTGCTAACCCAGCTCTAGGGGAAAATGGGAGTTTAACATTACTTTCCATGCAGCTGTTTACAGAGCCAAGTGGATGCCACTTTCTCCATCTTAAAAATGGCTGCAGCCCCCAGATCACGCGTGTGCACGGTAATTCTCCCAGTAGCCGACAGATGTGGGAAGACTGCGTCCCCTGGGAGATCCCACGACTTGCCCACCTTGGGAACCTTGTGACAGCTCCTTAGAAGTGGCGTCTGCAGCCCACACTTCAGCACCTGGGACCCCTGCCTGAGTTGGTGAGCAGGTCGCAGCCCTCGGGAGGACTCGGTCCAGGGAGCGGAGACAGGGGCAGCTCTTGGGGGGAGTGTCCACATGCCGTGAGCTATGCTTGGCTACGCTCAGTCTTCCTTCCTTCCTCCTTCCCTCCTTCCTTCATTCCTTTTTTTCTTTCTTTCTGCAAAGACACATCAGTCCACCAGACTGGCCGCGTTATTCCTTTGCATGCCTTACTCGGCAGTCAGGCAGGCAGTGCGCAGTCGCACTGTAATCAGCTTTAAGAACAAAACTAATGAAAAACCCAAATGGGAACGACGGGCAAAAGGCCATAGGGAGGACAGTTGCCCACCCCCAACCCCCGCCACGCCCGGAACCCAAAGAAGAGTCAGGGCAGGAAGCCTCAGGAGGTGGTCTCAGGGTCTCAACCCGGCCTGGGAGGAGGGACCTAGGGCAAGCCCATGAGGGGATACCCCGTGGGAAGGTCCCTCTAAACAGTCATTGGCCCTCCCTCCAGCCCCTTCCCTCTTTTCCTGGAAATAGGGCCCCAGCTGTAATGTGGGGGTCAGACCTTTCTGATTCTCAGGAGAGGCTGCCTCTGCCCCCACTCTTGGGGTGGCCACAGGACTCCGGTTCTAAGGATCAGCCTCTGGAGTGGTGAGGAACAGCCCTGGGACTGTGGCTTGAACCGCTGGAAAGCTAACTTCACTCCCGTGTACCTTCTCTCTCTTTCCTGCTGGGATATAAGGATGTGAGCCCGCGGCTGTGCTCAGCCATCTTGGTGTATTTCACTCTACAGAGCAAGATGTCAGAGAATGAAACCAACCCAGGCAGGCGGAGCCAAGGAACAGAGACTAAGTGCTGCTGATGACATCTGAGCCCCTGGATCCAGCCACACTATAAACCAGAGGAAGTGCCACGTAGCTTCTCATGTACATCCAAGACATCTCTTCTTCACTTAGGCTACTTTGAATTGGATGTTCTGTCACTTGCAACATCCATGAGGGGGGACCCAACAAAAAGTAGAATTATCTTTTGGAGGGCAGGCCCCTGATAGGACAGGCTTCCCCTCTAGAAAAGTGTTCTAGGAACCCATCAGCATCCATGTGCCCGTGAGTGTTGTTGGGAGAGGCTGTGTTCGGCCTTGGTGGAATTTTTTTTTGGAGTTTCTTTCAAGGCGCTTGCCCATTTCACGATGGGTGATTTACAAGTGCATCTGCCCACCTCACACTGAATGTTTAGCCGTTTTTGACCCAAAGAGTATGATCCCTAGGCCCGTCCTCCCTATTCACCCGATCTTGCCCAAGTGACTTTTATTTGTTTCCCCGGATGAAGAAAGTCCTCAAAAAGAAACACTTTGCTGATGTGGAAGAGGTGAAACAAAAAACAGCAGAAGGCCTCAAAATCGACAAGTTCAAAGACTGTTTTGAGCAGTGGGAAAAGCATCTCCACGGGTGAATTGCATCAAACAGAGAGGACTTTGAGGGTGACTGAAGCTTAAACATGGAAGAATAAATACACAAATTTTTATAAATAAATTCTGGCTTTTGGGGTCCCCCTCGTATTTCACCCACAGGAGTTTGAGATCTGGGGGCCCCAGTTGCTGATACCAGTCCCCTTACCACAATGAAAAATGTCAGTGTGCAGATAAGGCCGACACATGCAGGGGAGCAAACCAAGGGTAATGCAGAGAAATAGAGCCAGAGCTTTGATCATGCTATTCCTGAAGCCCCTCTTCCCATTGAAGTTACTGAGAATAAGACAATACAGCTTCTCAAAGTTGATGCCAGTTTGAGTCAGATTTTGCATGACTTTCGCCCAAAGTGTCCCAAATGATACCCTCAGTTTTCTCCCATGTAACACAGAGATAATCACTCTTATCAAAAGCAGGGTCTCCAAGGAACAGAGACTAGATGTACAAAGGCTCCTGTCCACAGCTGGACAGACAGAGCAAGGCCCCACTGGCCTGCTCCTTTGCTTCTCTGTCTCAGTTTCTCCGCACTCCTGGCGGCTGGCCCCAGGCAGGGCAGGCTGAGGGCCACGTGTTACTGAGTCAGGCGGCCAGAATGGGGTCTCCAGATGCCATGGACACAGGTCCTTCTGGCAGAGCCAAGAGTGACACTGCCAGGGCAGGCGGGGGCCACTGGAGGTGGAGCTGCACCCAGACCCACAGTTGTGCACGGGGGTTCACCCTCCTGATGAAAGGCTTCTCCATTTCTCCCTGGCAGTCCCCTCCTTGCCACCCTGTACACTCAGAGGGGGCTTCCTCCCCAGTTTAAAGTTGGGTCCTGTGACCAAGGTCTAAGCCAATCAGCATATGGAATTCCCTGGACACAGTGATTAGCTGAGGGATGAGCACTGTGACCTGGGCGGGGCCAGTGTTGGGAGCCTGGCTGGGCCCAAGAGAACGCTCAGTCCTTCCTGCTGGAAGGGAGGATGGAAGATGTGGCTGTCATGCACTCAGGAGAGGCAAGCCGCGTACAGTCAGGACGGAAGAAGCAGAGCCCAGAGAGTGAAAGAGAAACCAAACCCTGGTCACACCATCGGAGCTCCTGAATCCAGCCGAGCCTGAGGTCCACCCTTGCACTTCAACAATTAACTCCCTCTTTTTACTCAGGCCCGTTGGTAAGATTGTTAAACTTAGCAAATGAAAATATAAGCTATGGGTGAAATTTGAGTTTTAGAAAACAAAAATTTTTAGGATAAGTATGTCCCATGCAGTATTTGGGACATACTTATACCGAAAATACTGTTTTTCATCTGAAATTCAAACTTAACTGAGTGTCCCAGACGGGTGCAGTGGCTCACCCCTGTAATCCCAGCACTTTGGGAGGCTTGAAGTGGGAGGATGGTTTGAGACCAGCCTGGGCAACATAGTGAGACCCCATCTGTACAAAAGCATTAAAAATTTAGCTAGATATGGTGGTGCATGCCTATAGTCCCAGCCATTCAAGAGGCTGAGGCAGGAGGATTGCCTGAGCCCAGGAGCTCGAGGCTGCCATGAGCTGTGATCACACCACTGCACTCCAGCCTGGGCAACAGAGTGAGACCCCAACTCCAAAAAAACAAAACAAACAAAAAACTGGATGTCCGGTGTTTTATCCAGGCCAGCTTTCTGATTACTTGAACCTAAGAAGGTCTGAACCGATGCCCAGCACCGAGCCCTTTAACAAGGACAGCGAGGTGCCACCGCCCCGCGTCCCTCACAGACAGTGCCCACCGCAGAAATTGCCTCTCCTGGGGCCACCGTGTCTCCTGTCAGCCACAACGCGACCCGGCCACGAGGAGCCCCTGTGGCACCCCTCCTTGGAAATGCCCGGGGCTTCAAGGGCATGACCCACGGGTTAGTGACAGCCCTCATTTTACAAATGAGTAGACTGAGGCTCGGGACACAGCTAGCAAGAGGCAGAGCCGAGCTCGGAGCACACCCGGGTTCTAGGCACAATCCTTCCAAGCGAGGGCCTCCCCACGGACGCTTCGGAGGAAGCCCATGTCCGCCCTCGGGGTGGAGGCGGGAGGCTGGGGGCTCTGGGGAGGTCTGAGTCACCGTGTGGCTGTGGAGGGAGGGCATGGGATCAGCAGAAAACCCAGAGCGCGCCTTCCCTGAGGGATTTAAAGAGCCCAGATCCTGGGGAAGGGAAGGACGTGGGACAAGCGATCCTCGGGCAGCCTGGCCCACAAGCCGGAAAGAGGTGGGTCACCTGGGGGCAGGTGGCCACCTCCCCTCCAGCCTCCGGGGCTTTCTCAGCCCCTCTCCCAAAGGCCTCCTCACTTTCCATTTCTGTTTTGCTTTGGTGTTTTCTGCTTTTTTCAAAAAATGTGTTTCCCTTGTTGTTACCACTTTAAAAAACAGATAAATAAAGCAAACCAACAAAGCAAACCAACAAAGCAAACATCTGCAACGCTTTGCGGAGAGCAAGCGGCCTTCGGCTCTGAGGACCCGCCCCCCTGGAGTCAAGACGCCGTTCCCAGGGGACCCGCCCCCAAATGCTCTTGGAGGACAGGCAGGGCTCTTTGTTCTCTTCCCTTGGGGGGTCATATCCTTCTGAAAGCCCCCTACCTCCAGGGGCACAGCTCCCAGCTCCCATCCTGCACCCCTGGCCAAGGGTCTAGCAGCCTCCTCAGCCTCCCAGCCTCACACCAACACAGGCTCGACCCACCGCACCATGTGCCTTCCTGCTCTGGAAGCCCCTGCCCTATCTCAACTAACTTCTCACTCCTCCTGGCCCCTCACAATAGCCTCTTCTCCCCTCCTCTCTCTGCTTCTCCTTCCACTTTAACTGGCCCCACTGCTAAAGGTATCTTCTTGAAAGACGGCTCAGAGCACGATGCCCCTCCCTGCTCAACAACCTTCTATGGCTCCCACTGTCTCCTGAAATAAACACCAGCTCCTCCCTGTGATGATAAGCCTTCCTGTGATGGATGTCTGCTGTTTTGTTTCTCCAACATTCCTTTCTCTTCCTTTGGTAACTCCACCCTTGGTGGTTTTCTTGAGGGGCCAGGAATTTGCACCTCCCCAACTTTGAGTCCAAGTGGTCTGGGATTGGCTGCCCTCCATCCCAAGTCCTGAAGGAGGTGACGTGACCCAGGCTGTGCCAATGAGTGTGCGGCACTCCCTGGAATGAGGAGTTGGTTCAGAGGTGGCCTCATGGCCCAAGGCAGGCCAACCACAGCCAACTCTGAGCCCCCACCATCTCTCTGTCTCTCTATTCGCTCTCTCTCTCTCTCTCTCCCTCTCCCTCTCTGGCCCCCCTTCTGTTGGGGGTACCAAGCTGAGAAGATGGGGGTCAGAATTTGCCGGGGTCATTTTGTCACCACAAAGGGAAAGTCAATGCAGGGGAAAGCAGAGCTGTGAGATCAAGAAGGAATTGGTATTTAAAACATGTTCACGCCCCTGGACACAACTGTGCCTGAAGCCAGTTCTACCCACCTGCTACCTCCCTATTTTTTTTCTTAGGTTTAAACTAGTTTGAGACGAGTTTCTGTCACTGCACTCCTACGTCCCAGCAGTGACTCCAACCTCCTCTCCTGGCCTTGTTCCACTCCCCTCCTTTGTGCCTCAATGACACGGAGAAAATGGCCTCTTAGGTAGTTTGTGGGACACCCCTCGTTCCAGGCCCTGTCCTGTGTTTCCTTGGCCTGAAATGCCCTCGTCACGTTGCCACCTGTTGAAACTCCTTCACGAGGCCTTTCCCGAGCGGGCCTCTCTTCCACGACAGTGTCGTCGCTGCCATTTTCTTACTTTCTGCTCTCCTGTTGAACCTCAATGAAGTCCCCTCTGTACCCGTGGTCACCTGGCGAAGCATCCTGAGACCCACGCACCTGAGGCTTTGACTTTGGGACAGACATCTTGCCCATTCCACATCCAGTATCCCATTTTTTCCATACCAGCACCCCAGTTTTCTTTGGGGATCCTTTGGGGATTGCCATTCTCATTCTTGAGACATAGAAGAGCTCGTCCCCGCCGCTCTCTGGCTCCACAGATGGCACGTGACCCAGAGCTGGCCAGTGAGGGTGTCACACACTCCTAGCCACTGTGACCATTTCAGGTTTGGATACAGGACCAGGGCCAATGAGACTCCAACCTAGAACTTTTGCTGGAACCATTGTGAAAGCGATGCTCTGTTGAAGGAGATCAGAAAACCAGTAGGGTGTGCATCTGGGCTGCTGGGGCCACCAGTAGGAAGAAGAGCTGCCTGAGGAAGAGGCAAACATAATGCAAGACAGAGCCAGGAGACAGAGGCAGAGATCTCGCACTTGCAGCCTCGATCCAGCCATGCCTGAAGCCTATCCTCCTCTGTACTTTTTAGATGTGGGTACCAATAAATTACCAGTGGATTGGCTACTGTCACCTGCAACTATGAGTCTCAACCAATACAAGTCTTTTTCCTCATCCTTATGCCTAATGCAGAGCATGCCAAGTGGGCTTGAAATATTTAGTGAACAACGACCTGAAGGTGGGACTTACTCTCCACCTTGTCCTCACCTCTCTCCCTCCACTGCACGCCCCAACTCTTACTCTAGTGAAGACCCACCCATCCTTCAAGTGTCTGCTGAACACTCCTGGAAAGATCTTTTCCAGTTCTCTCAGAAAAAATTGCAACACCTGGGCTTCATAACACCCCAGGTTTTATTCCAATGGCGATGGCATAATTGTGGGGGAAAGTAAGGTTTCTATGTGTGTCTCCCCCCAAAACGGCAAACACCACCAGATCAGACATTGTCTCATTTGCTGCTGAATTCTCAGGGCCCAGCATGGAGCCTGGCATCATAGGTGCTCAGTCAGTGGCCACTGGATTCATGAATGTTTGGAGACAGCCAGGAATCCATTCAAGAATACGTCTCTCATGGCCCTCAACTTGAATCACATTGGTGGAACCACATCTCTCACCAGCACTGGGTCCACCAAGAAGGGTTCCAGAGAGAACCGGCCTTGGCGAGGCGGGAGGACAAATGGCCTCTTTGTGCTTCTCCACAGGGGTATTAGCATCTTGAACTTGATCAGAAAGCCCAACACAATTTGTGATTCATTACCAGAGCCCCCTAGCCACGCCCTGAAGCAAATGTCAAATTTCACACATTTAATGAACTCCATACTTGAAATATGTGGCCTGTAAAATCTGATTTACACTGCTGTTAAAATCCTTGGTTGCCTGAAAAGGAATGTGAAAAGTATGTATTTGTGCTTAGAGAAGGAGCTTTTTTTCCTCTCTCTCTCCAAGACATTAATTCATTCCGAGGCATATAAGCGTTCCCTAAAGCATTATTTCAATTGCAATATTTCTTTCAGCACCTCAAATTTAGTTACCAACCTTTGAGAAGAGGGGCTGTGTTAGGTTACACGCAAGTGGAAAAGTGCCACCATGTCATTGTCAACTCTTTGGAAGGTAAGCTGAGTTGACAGCTGAGCGGGGACAGCCCCAAACAGCAGAGCAGAGTTTACCTGGCACCGTCATTAAGACCTGCCTTAAGCCAACACCCACGCGGCCACGGTGCCTGGCAGGGAGGATTGGTTTTTTGTTTGGTTTTTTGTTTTTCCGGTTCAGCCAGAGCCTTGTTTATTAATTGCATGCTCGCACCTGGGTTTCTTTCGGCTGGTGCTTGCTTTTTCTCCTTTTGGGTTCAATTCCCCGGGAGGCTGGCGGGGTAACAAAGGGCCTCCCTCCGAGGGGCCTCCAGCAGAGGCAGCACAAACCCACCTGCAACAACAGCGCCCAGACCCACAGAACGCCCCGACCCCCGCTCTCAAGCGAACCCGCGATCCTTGGGAGGGCGGAGGCCTGGCACCCCTCCTCACCTGCTACTCGAAGCCCGGGGCTCAGCTCCGATTGGCTGCGTCCACGCCCCTCTAGCCCATGATTGGCCTAGAGGTGGGCGTGTCTCACAGTACTGACCAATGAGAGGTAAGAGGACTTCTGGGAGCATTTTCAAAACTGATCAAAAGAAACCACCTGCAAGAGCGTGTCCTCATGGTTCTAAGATTCTGAGCGTCGCCCTGGTGTGGGACCCAGGGCCTTCCTCTGACAGGAGGAACAGAAGGAAGCCTTGACCAAGGAGGTCAGCGGCAAAGCCAACATCATGACTGGAGTGGGCCTGTGTTATTCTTTAACCACCAGGCACCCAACCATTCGCCCTTTCTGGGAAAACAAAAATAATCCTTTTGGAGAACTACCTCTTCCCCACATCACACCGTCTTGGAGGAACTGTCGGTCAAAATGCCCTGCCGTGTCAGTCCACAAATACAGGAAAAAAATGCTCAGCTTTACTCATCCTCAGAGAAACGCAAATCAAAACTACAATGAGATACCACCTGACACCAGTCAGGATGGCTATCAATAAAAAGTCAAGAAAAAACAACAGATATTGGCGAGGCTGCGGAGAAAGGGGAGCACTTCTACACTGTTGGTGGGAATGTAGGCTAGTTCAACCTTTGTGGAAAGCGGTGTGATGTTTTCTCAACTAAACATCAGGCCACCATCACGACCCAGCAATCCCACGTCTGGGAATATACCCAGAGGAACATAAATTGCTTCTGCAAAGACACCTGCACATGTATTTCATGGTAGCACTATCCACAATAGCAAAAGCATGGAACGAGCCCAGATGTCTATCAAAAGTGGACTGGATAAAGAAAATACGGTGCATATACACAACGGAACACTGCACAGACATAAAAAAAATGAAATCACGGCCTTTGCAGCAACATAGATGCAGCTGGAGATCATCATTCTAAGCAGACTATCATGGAAACAAGAAAACTAAATGCTGCATGTTCTCATAAGAGGACCCTAAACGCTGAACATGCAAGCACAAAGGTGAGAACAACTGATGCTGGAATGAGGGAGAGAGGACGGATAAGGGGCACACACTCACCCACTGGGTACCAGGTCCACTACCAGGCAAAGAGAGGGCTCGCTAGAAGCCCAAACCTCACCCTCATGTAATTTACTGACATGGCAGATCCTCATATGTACTCTACAACGCTAAAAATAAATAAATAAATAATACCCTGCCATAGACCCAACCTTGGCCCATCAGATTCTCACACCAGGATGTCGACTCTTGAGTGATGTGGGATGGGGTGGTGGGTTGGGGGCAGTGGGAAAAAGAGTTGGAGGGAATGAAACAAGCTGTGGGGACCCAGCTGCATGGCACCTCAGGTCCTGCTCCCAGCATCTCCAGTGTCCTCCTTCTTGATGATTCCAAGCCAGAGTTCTAGTCTGCGAGCCACTCCGCATCTGGGCAAGAAGTTCCCCCTCCCCTGCTTCTTGGCTTAACTTCGCCAGTGCCGCTTTCTGTTGCGTGCAGCCTCAGAGCTGTAACTGATACAAGATGACAACCGCATGCATCATGCCAGGCACGTCACATACATTGCGACATTTATTACTCCCAACTGATATTATCCTTTCAGTTACAAAGTAGGCACACATGCACACAGACACGTACCCATTTTCCAGATGAAAAATCTCAGGCTCAGAGTGCGACATTTGCCCAGCGTTTCGTGATTAATAAATTGCCAGCTGCAGGACGTGAGTGTATCTGTGTTCCTTATCTGACAGTTGAGTTTAATTCCACTTGGCCTACAAGGCTATGATGAGGACAAGCTGAATCAGGTGCAAGTGCCTGGCATGCGGCAGCCATGCCCCACTTGGAAGCTTCCTGGCTCTCAGAAGTCTTTCTTTGAGAGGCCATGTCCTTGATATCTCTGGGTATGGGAATCCATGATTCCAGGATCTGGAGTCTCTCAACATGACATACAGTGGGTCCACTCTGCATGCTGACCTCGAAGGATCAGAGGGCAACCTGCACCTGGCATGGTGGGGACAGACCCAGGAGCAAGCAGATGCCTTCCTAGTAGGCAAACATACCTGCCCCCTGCTACTCCTCAGCACTGGCTGCCACTGCTTTTCTGTTCCTGAATACGCTGACCCTTCCTGCCACAGGGCTTTTGTACATGTTATATCCTCTGTCAGGAATACTGTCCCCCACAGCTATGAACTCTGGATCCTACATCTTTCAGACTGCTGCTCAAAAGCTATCTCCTCAAGAGGTTCCCTCTGACCATCAAGTCTAAAACAGCCTCACACACTCTCCCACCCTCAACCCCAGTTTCTGCCAGTCTTCCTAATGGCATCCTGGTTTGATTTCACCATAGGATTCAACACTACTACTGTGCAATGAATTACCATATTTGTTCACTTCATTTATTCATTTCACATTTACTGAACACCCACTATGCACCACTGTTTTCTAGGATCCAAAATAGCAAATGATACAAATCCTCTGTCCCCATAGAGCCTAGGTTTTAGTGAACAAGACTGAGGCTAAGTTTGTGAAGATAAATGCAGCAAGGTGGGGGGCTAGGATGTGCCAGGGCTGCATGTCGAGTGGAGAAGTCAAGGAAAGTCTCTCCAGGAAGCAACATCTGTGCGAAGACCTAGAGGGAGCCTGTCTGTTTCTCTCCTGCCTGAGACAGACGCTCTGTAACAAAGCAGGACCCTTGGCTGGACATGGTGGCTCACACCTGTTAATCCCAGCACTTTGGGAGGCTGAGGCGGAAGGATCGCTTGAGCCCAGGAGTTGGAGACCAGCCTGGGCTACTTAGTGAGATCTCATCTCTACAAAAAAAAATTTTTTTTAATTAGCCATGCATGGTGGCGCACACCTCTAGTCCCAGCTACTCAGGAGGCTGAGGTGGAAGGATCGCCTGAGCCCAGGAGGTCGAGGCTGTGGTGAGTCGTGATCATGACACTGCGCTCCAGCCTGCGAGACAAAGTGAGACCCATACTCAGAGAAAAAGAAAAGAAAAGAAAGCAGGGTTTAAGTCATCGTACCACCAGGACCTAGGAGCTACCTGGTACCCAGGAGGTGCTCGATAAATACACACATGATGAACACTGATGGTGCCTCCAGACCACTCGGGGCTCTCTCCCCCAGGAGGATGATATCTCCACAGTGACTCATGGTCGGGGGCCTCTGCCCCGTCCCGAGGTTGGCTCTGCTCTTAATTAGAAGGTGGAAACGGCTGCAATGACAGCAGCCAGAGAATGGGGCAGTTTCCTGGGCGCTGCTGGGTCATGAGGTGAGGATGGTCCTGGGAATGATGGAGTTGACAGAGGGTGTGTTCATTCAGCATCATTGTTGGCATCTCTCAGCCTCCTGTGACACCCATAAAGGAATGAGGCTCACCAGAAAGGAGCAAGGCTGCTCTCTCACCAGAAGCCTTGAAGCTTAACAGGATCATGGCTCAAGAGAGGCTGCAGCCTCTCCATCAACAGACCTGGGTGCCAATCCTGGCTCCATCTCTCATCTGCAAGTTGTGTGACCTTGAGCTCATCAGCACATCCCTTAAAACCTCAGCTATATCATGAGCATGTCCCTCTCTGGAAAGATTCTTAGGTAGGGCATTTTGCACATAGCCATAGCACAGGAGAAGATACTCAATATTATTAACTATTAGGGAAATGCCATTTAAAGCCATGATGAGATTCCACTGCACACATGTTAGAACGGCTAAAACAAATCCTGACAATGCCAAGTACAGACGAGGATGTAGAACGAGACTCCACAAACCAGACTAACATGATGTGATGCAAATTAAAACCACAATGACATATCACAGCACACCTGCCAGATGACTAAAATTAAAACATACTATCAATAAAGATAAAGCTGTGAGCATGAAAAAAAATTGTAAATCACGTATCCAACAATATAATGTATCCAGAATATATAAGAAACTCAAAACTCAGCAGCAGTAAGGAAATGATCTAATTGTTTTTTTTAAATGAGCAAAAGACATTGAACATTTCACCAAAGAAGATATGTGAGGCCAGGCAGGGTGGCTCACACCTGTAATCCCAGTACTTTGGGAGGCTGAGGCAGGAGGATTGCTTGAGCCCAGGAGTTCAAGATCAGCCTAGACAACACAGCAAGACTTTGCCTCTAGAAAAAAATTAGGTGGGCATGGTGGTGCACCTGTAGTCTCAGCTACTCAGGAGGCTGACGCAGAAAAATCGCCTGCGTTCAGGAAGTTGAGGCTGTGGTGAGTCATGATTGCTCCACTGCACTCCAGCTTGGGCAAGAGAATGAAATGTTGACTCAAATATAATAATAATAATAAGAAGAAGAAGAAGCAGCAGCAGCAATGTGGATGGCAAAGAAGAATATGAAAAGATGTTTGATATTATTAACCACTAGGGAAAAGCTATTTAAAGCCATGATGAGATACCACTGCTTACCTGTTAGAATGGCTAAAACAAAAACTGCCAATGCCAAGTGCAGATGAGGTTGCAGAACAACTGGAACTCCCATCCGTGACTGGTGTGGAATGCAAACATGGTACAGCCATGCTGGGAAATGGTTTGGTAGGGTTTGCTGAGATACAAGCTGCATACCATAAAATCTCCCCATTTAAAGTATATAATTCAATGGTTTTTAGTAAACTTACAGAGTTGTGCAACCATCACCACAATCTAATTTTAGTCCTAAGTAGTCACCCCCAACCCCCTACCATCCTTAGCCCCAGACAACCACTCATCTACTTTCTGTCTCAATGGATTCGCTTTTTCTAGCCCTCTGAGAGGACATTGTAAATCCACAGACCACTCAAATGTCTCCTTTCAGGAGATAGAAAGAGATTGCTGGTGATTGTACAGGACAAACTTATTCCAGCGCAAACTTCCCAAAAATGTATGTTTCCTTGAAATTTTCCATTCAAATCACATGAAAAAGCAAATAAAGAGATGAAATGTATACTGAGATATATGTTTTAAAAAAATCAGCTGGTGTGACATAGAAGAGAATGTGTGAAATGCCTTCACAGTGGTGCACAGACTGGAAAATAAATTACACATTATAAAAATGTAGGAGGCACAAAATGAGACTGCATTGTCTGCTTGAATAGAAAAACACCAGGTGGAAGACGTCCAGCAAATTACTATTGCACAACTTGCATTTATCAATGAACCTGCAATGCATGTTGGTGATTGTTTCACACGTGACTGAACATTAGAAAAATGTAAGAGATAAAATTTTGATTTTTTTCATAAATAAGTTCCATGTCCAAAATTCCATGACAGGCTAAATGTCATCACAACAAAAATAACTGGTTCTAGCACGATACTATTTAATATGAAGTGATCCGCTTTTCACTGCTTTGTCAAAAAGCACGGTCGAATTGCTGGGTAGGTGGTCGCAAGACGTGTCCAAGTGCAGAGGGCTGGATAGTCCATACGAGTGGAATCTTATAATATGTAGACTCACGTGTCTGACTTCTTTCATTCAGCGTAATGTTTTCAAGGGTCATCCACGCTGTAACGTGTCAGTACCTCACCCCTTTTTTTCGAGGGAGGACCCCTCCCAAAAACGGAATTACCTTTTGGAGGGCGGACCCCTGGTGAGACAGGCTTCCCCCAAGAGGTAAGTGATCCAGGAACCCAAATTGGCATCCGTGTACTGGCTAGCGTTGTGAAAGCCTGCGATGCGGAAGAAATGTCTCGAGTTGTGGCAAACAGGTGACTTCCACCAGGACAACCCACCTGCCCATACCACATCATGCAGAGTGCTTAGCAGTTTTGGCCAAAAGAGGCATGACTCCATGTCCCACCTTCCCTATTCACCCGATTTCAACTTGAGGGATTTTATTTTGTATCCCCGGATGGAAAAAAGTCCTCTAAGGGAAGCGTTCTGCCCATGTGGAAGAGGTGAAATAAAAAATGGCAGAAGTACTCCAAGGCGTCAAAATGGACAAGTTCAAAAACTGTCTTGAGCTGTGGAAAAGCATCTCGACAGGTCTACTGCATCAAACAGAGAGGGCTTTGAAGGGGACTGAAGTTTAAACACGGGAGAATAAATACACCATTTTTTAGAAATAAAATTCCAGCTTGGGGGGGGCCCCCCCACATGACTGAATAAACCCCCACTGGGTGGACGCACCCTGTTTTATGTCTCCATTCATGTGTTGATGGAGACTTGGGAGTCTTCCACTCTTTGGCGCTTATAAATATCGTCACTGTAAACATTTGTGTGTAACTTTTACATGGACATACATTTCTCTTGGGTTCAAACCTAGGAGTGGAATTGCTGGGTCATATGGTAACATCTATGTTTACTACTTGAGGAACTGCCAGACTGTTTTCTTTTTGTTTGAGTTGGGGTTTCACTTTGTCGCTCATACTGGAGTGCAGTGGCACAATCACGGCTACCGCAGTCTCAACCTCCTGGGCTCAGGAGATCCTCGCACCTCAGCCTCCAAGGCTCCAGGCGTGCACCACCATGCCTGGCTTAATTTTTGTGATGAGGTCTCACTGTGTTGTCCAGGCTGGTCTCAAACTCCTGGGCTCAAGCAATTCTCCCACCTCAGTCTCCAGGGCTGCAGGTGCACACCACTATGCCTGGCTAATTTTTTTTTGGTCTATTGTAGAGATGAGGTTCTGCTATGTTCCAGTTGGCCTGAAACTGCTGGGCTCAAGCAATCTTTCCATCTCAGCCTCCCAGAGTTCTGGGATTACAGGCGTAAGTCACCATGCCTGGCCCAGACAGTTTTCAAAAGCAGCTGCACCCTTTTACATTCCCCCCAGAGGTGTGTGAGGGCTCCGATTTTTCCACATCCTCCCCAGCACTAACCGTGTCTTTTTTATTATGACCATCCCAGAGTGTGAAGTGGTACCTCAGTGGGCTTGGTGGTGGTTTCTTATAAAGTGAGTCAGACCCTTCCCATAGGATCTTGGTGGGGGTCTCCTGGGTGTAAATCTATGTAAAAATCCATCAACTGTGCAATTAGTATTAGCCCACCCTGCTGTCTGGATGCTATGCCTATATTTGCTAAAAACGTAAAGGCAACAGAATATGAAAAATGAAAGGATTTAAGGAAAGTTCCGATGGACAAAATGAGGAAAGCAAAAAGAGGAAGAAGAACAGCAGAGAGAAGGAACAAAAGAAAGCCAGCTCATGCCTGTGTGCTCACAACCATCTCCCACAGGAAGGCGAGTTCACACCTCACACCGGTTCACACCTCTGGCACCCAGCTAACTTTAAGCGTATGGTGAGTGAATGAAGTAATTTACGGTGACAGTTCCTCAGAGCCCCATGTCCTTCCCCTCTAGAGAGACTCTTTGCCCACCCAGACACTCTTCCCTCCTGCCTCAGAAACAGAATCTCAGTTCTCATCAGGGTTCTCAGTAAAAGCCTGCATTTCCCAGCTTCTTTGCAAACCAGGATGGTAACACAATCATTTGCCCAAGGTGTCAGCAGAAAGAATGTGTGGGAATTCTGGGAAGTGTCCCTCAAGGGAAGGTCTTACGCGCTTTGCTCCTTCCCGCTGCCTGGACTTCAGATACACTTCGGCAGCCATTTGGACCACAAGGTTAAGGCTTCCGGGACAACCTGAGCTCACACACCTGCCCTGGACTTGCCACCCCAAGCCTTCTTTCACAAGAGAAAGCACCTTCGATCGAACACAAACTATGTTGTCTGGGGACTTTCTATTCTAACCCAGCTGGATGTTTTTTCCTCACAGAAATTCACTCAGAACATTTAACCTCGTGAGATGTCATGTGTGCCTGGCACAACCTCAGCCTCAGTGTTGTTTTTCGCACCTGCAAGATGGAGGTGATACTACCGGCCCTGTGGGATTGTGAGGTGTCAGAGGAAAGTGCTCAGCAAGGCCCACTTCGCTCAGTCCCGTTGCAGAATCTTCCAGAATCCACTCTTAAAATTCAAGGACCAGCTGGGCTCGGTGGCTCAGCCTGTAATCCCGCGCCTTGGGAGGCCGAGGTGAGTGGATTGCCTGAACTCGTGGGTTCAAGACCCGCCTGGGCAACTTGGCGAGACCTCATCTCTACAATAAACCAAAAAATTAGCCGGGCGTGGTAGCGCGCTCCTGTGGTCTGGCTACTTGGAAGCCTGAGGCAGAAGGATCGCCGGAGCCCAGCAGGTCGAGGCTGCGGTGGCCGAGAGCGGCCACTGCACTCCAGATTAGGTGACTGAGTGAGACTCCAACTCAAAAAAAAAAAAGAA
>NW_007259944.1:775711-794316 GCF_000164805.1 Carlito syrichta | reverse complement strand
CACAGCTCATCACAGCATCGACCTCCTAGGTTCAGGCAACCCTCCCGCCTCAGCCTCCTGAGTAGCCGGGACTACAGGAGTGTGCCATCACACCCAGTTAATTTTTTTTTTTTTTTTTTGTAAAGACAAGGTCTCTAACTCCTGGGCTCAAACGACCCTTTTGCCTCAGCCTCCCACAGTGCTGGGATTACAGGCGTGGGCCACCGTGCCTGGCTGAGATTCATTTTTTCAAACTCAAGCAAATGTTGTCTTCCATTCTATGAAGGAAGTTGTTTTAGTGTACAAAAAAATGATTTACATGATTTTCCAGTTCTCTTGCTTTCATCCCTTCCAAATCCCCAAGTAAATGGGTTCTGGGGGAGATACCCTTCACTCTCTCCGTTGGCGGCACGTCTCCCCCAGTCATAAGGGGTATGTTCTCCAGTGGGGAACGCCAAGTTGTCTTCCAGCTCAGACCGGTGGCCAGGCCACAGTCCCAAGGCGAGCTTGCCAAATGAGTGCAGGTGAGGGATTCAAGGTCGATTGTTACCTCTGCCCCAAATTTTGAAATCTTCTAAAAACCCTAGCCAGATGGGTGACCGCAGTGTTTAGGGGAAACATGTGCATAAACCCACTTGGATGAAGGACGCTTGAGCTTGGGGGAGACCGGGTCCCCCGTTTTAACAACAGCGGCCCTGTCTGTATCTGCAGCCTCCCCAGGGCCATCAGCCTCATGGTTTATCCTCCCTGCTCCCCCCAAACGGGCAAGGAACCGTAGCTCTGAGAATTACAGGGTTTGGCCGCACCTCACTCTGCCAGTAAGTGAGGAAGCTGGCATTCACACCAGGCGTGTGTCAGGCCCCGCTGTGCCGAGGACACAGGCCTGCACTGACCACCCCCGCTCCAGCACCCTCCCCCCACCACCATGACTCCCCATTCGTTTCCACTCCCAGCCCCCATCAGGGCCCAGAAGCAGGGCTGGGCTTCCTCCCGGCCTCCCGTCTTAGAGCAAGAGCCTCCACGTCTGCAGAAGCCGGCCTGGCTCCCGGAGTCCTCCTGGCCTGGTTTTCCCTAATTCTGCTGGAGATGAGCTGATACAATTATGCTAAGTTATGTGCATAAAGAGCAGCGTCTAAGCTCCAATGACCGGCCACGTCTTTGAAGAATCCCTGTGCGATTTCCAGGCTAATCAACTCACCTCTTCCTTGGGGCCTGATTAGCCATTTGGGCCCACGGAGGCCCCCGCCCCCAGTCCCACTTGGATCAACAGGGTTCTGGATGTCATTAACTACTCCGCAGCCTCTTTAAAAATCTGTTTCACATAACAGGACAAATGAGAAGGAATATTTGGCCATCTTTAAGACACTAACTACATTCTTTTCCACAGCCTGTTCTCGTTATTCTTTCTTTCTTCAGGAGGAATTTGAACACAGCCTGGGCTCCTGTGGCTCATGGCTGCAAAAGGCTTCGTCTTCGAAATTTGACCCAAGTGGGCACATTCGGGAAACGCAGCGGCTTCGAAGAGCACGGCCTGGGTCACTCTCCCTACCTGTTCTTCCTCCAGACCTACCTCGCCACCCTGGGCAGCTGGCTCCTGCAGCCTGCCTTCCAGGACTCTTGGGGGACGGTGGCCCCTGCCGGTGCCCCCAACCCCCACCCGTTCGCAACAGGCTACACAGAGACCCTTCGTGTTACTCACTGGAGAAGCAAGAAGAAACTTCATCTGCGGACTGGCTGCCTCTTGGATGTGTTTACCAGTGTCTGATGCCAGCAAAGTCACGCAGAGCCCTGGGCCTGGCAGTGGGCTCGTTCCAGTGGAAGGGGCTTCATCTTCACCCGAGCCTCCTTGGGAGGGAGTGAGAATAGGTGGGGACGGGTCAGGGAGGTGGGGCGGAAGGGAGCGAAATGGGCACAGCTCAAGTGGAGCGGGCTGGTTTGAATGGCGCTTGCTCAGTTCTGCTACAGGACTCTTAGCCTGAGGGTCAAAGTCTGCGGGTCCTCCCCGACCACACCTCCTCCAGGAGCTCCTTAGCCTCAGCACTCCAGACCTGGGCCCCTCCTACATGCTGGGCCTTTCTGACCCCAGGGCCTTTGCACACACCCACACACCACTGCCTGAACGTCCCCACAGCTCCCTCCAGAGGCCCATCTCCAGAGGGTCCTTCTCTGAATCCATCACCCTCCCCACCCTAATTATCATCCGATTGATCCCCCTGCCTAACCCTGGCTTTGCTCAGTTCATCTTAGGAGGCTTTTTCTCCACCCGATGTTAAGAGTCTCTAGCTATTTGTTTATTGCCTCTGTCTCACTCTAACACATACAAGAATATAATCACTATGAGGGCAGAGACTGCCAGCCTTGTCCTCTGCCCTCTGTCCTTGGCCTCCAGCCCCTAGAACAGCACCTAACACACAGTAGGTGCTCAGGAAAGATTTGACAAACAGAAGAGTGAAAATGTCAGCGTATTCCACATGCCCCCTCCCCACTCCTTTCTCTTCTGGACTCTACAACGTTTCTCAAAGAAAAAAAAATGGTCCCAGGTTTATCTGGACCTGATAAAAGAAAAAAATTTATTTCTTTGAAACCTCTTGAAAATGGAAGAAGAGGCTTAGAACACCGAGTTCTTTGTGTCAGCACACAGAACCTGCCGGCTGAATTCCAGGAAATGAGACCTGGTTTGTCATCGAGCATAGGTGGCAGGGCCGGTGACTTCATGTGTGACTCAGTTACCCCCAAATTCTAGGGGGAATCCATTTCAAAAGTGAAACCTCAGCATGGAAAGTGGAAGGCTGCCGTTGTCTTGGCGGCCCTGCAAGAAAGCAGGCTCTCTGGAAAGACACTAAGTTGTAGATAACTCATCCGCAGAACGGGGGCGGGAGGGAAGGGGGGTAAGCCCCAGGACTGGGCGTATTTCTCGGCTCAGGCTTTGGATGAAAACCGATCTGGGAATGCGTGATCCTCCAAAAATCCGCCAGCCCCCAAAGCGCTTAAGTTACCCCTCTGACCACAGCCACATGGAGAATGAAATTAAATCCCATGGAAAGATCGGACTTTTTTTTTAACATTATGCAATGTTTGGGTGAATAAAAGGGGGGAGAGGGATGTCAGAAAGAAAAAAAAAACTCATCTTTTTTTTCCCCCCAGAGTTTAGAGGAGCTATTTCTGGCTTTTAATGATACATTTCACCATCACTTCATGGGCAGCTTTGAGAGGCGCGAAGGCGGGACCATGCTGTTATGTAACCCATTTAAAGTAGGAAATTAGCAAGTCCTGAATGAATTCTGTCACTGTGCTCCCGCTTCTGGAAAATTGGGAGCGACTACAGTTCTATTTTGAGGTGACCAAATCCATCATTTATAGACCTCCTCACAAATACCGCAGGGTTTAGTGTCACCCTGAAAAGTTTCATAACAAAAACAGTTCGAGTACTCAGGTTGTTGGAACATTTGGTCTCAAAACCTTATTCGCCTCAACAGCGCGTTGGGCAAAATTTCCTCGTTGCCAATTATTCAAAAATGCAAATATCCCAGAGCAAATAAATATGCATCTCCCACACCCTCCCCTTTTTTTAAAAATTTTTTTTCAAACTAAGTCCAGCAAAATTTTCTGGTCAACAACATGAAAAGAAATGTCTGTTTTTCACGGAGGCTTTCGCCATGAAATAAATTCTGGAACCATGAAAGCACCGTCTTGAAAGTCAGGGCAGTCGGGCATATCGGGCCCGGCTGGTTGTTGAAAACAGGAAGCAGACACGCGTCTCTCGGTCCTCAAGGTCCCCCTAGTGGCAGATTGGACACCCACTGTGTCTGCATATCAGTGGAATGTCACTGCCGGCACAGGCAGAGGCCTAAGACTTTGCATCAACGGTGCTTGGTTCTTTAGGGAGGAGCCCTGTGGGGCTCCACCTTCAGAAGCACACCCTTTTGCCCGGGTGAGCTACCATCATGGAAACACAGAGACAGGACAATTCTCTGTCCGGCCCATATACCAAGAATGGCCTTTTCAATGGAGAACCAGAGAGAGGAAACCAGCAACCCATCCTGCCAGGAGCTACTTACTCATTAAGCCATGAGGCCAGAGGATGTGGGACTTGCCTCCTGAGACCCAGGGGCTGACACTGCTGAGCCCCGTTGCAGATGGCGACAGGGGCATGGGAAGCCTGACATGCGCCGAGGACAAGAGGGTGTCTCAGCCACGGCCCTGTTGCCACTTAGGGCTGGTCAGTCTTTGCTGGGGAAGCGGCCCTGTGCACCATAATGCTCAAGAGTGCCGCCCGCCTGCAGTAATCTCTTCCCCTCATCCTACAACTGAGAATGACCTCAGATGTCCCCCGAGGGACACATTCACCCCTGGCTGAAATCACTGGATTAATTAACAAAACATCAGTGAATGTGCCCCTAAATCTTCCATCCCTTTGATTTAAAAAAATTCCAAAGTCATCCAAGAATGTCATGCATAAATACAATAAAGACTCTTATGGTTTTTATCTTATTTTCCATTATTAGTGATCGCGTTTTAAAATTCTGTCATGTCTGGGCTAGACAACGGTATAGGATAATAAATAACATGCATTGATCTGGGGGTTGGGCACCAAAATTGAAATACTTTTTCAAAACTGGAAAAAGAGCACCTTCTATTTTATGTACCTTGAGATAACGCACAAAATAGGTGTATTATAATAAAAAGTCCTCTTTCTGACACCAGAATCCATGTTTCCAAACAAATTAAAATAATCCCCCGAGGCAGAAAGTGCACAAGCTTTATTAGGCAACGACAACGGGCCACGCTGGCAAACAATGAAAGTCGAGCCGCTCAGAAACACGAGAGATCACATGTGTGTCATCAGAGAATCGAGAATTTAAATCATCTGGAAGTTCCTGCTAAATTAAAGCACACTGCACCAGAGCTTTCCGCTAATCAAAAAACGCTGTCCTGGTGAACGTCTGCCACGAGGATTGCACAGGGAGAGATCCCCTGAGGAAGAGTTTACAGCGAACCCACAGCAATACAATAATACATCAGCCACAAAGGTTTTTGCAAATACCCCCTCCCCCCCGCCTGACCCCACAGACGCGCTAGTCACTGACGTCGCTCGGCTATATGAACAGACTTCACCTCAAACCATGCTGGGACAGAGCAGACAGACCCTGGGTAATGCAGCTTTGGTCTGGGAAGAGGCCTCGGAGCTCCAGGTGGGAGTGCTTCTCACACGGCGGGAAGCCTGCAGGTCCATTCAGAAGAATAAGATATGTCTTCCCAAGAAGAACTGAACCAATTAAAAAATATATATGTGGCAGAAAGCTTTACATCAAAAGAAGGGGGGAAATAAAATCTGTTGTAATTACAAAGCTCCTTGTCTATTTTTTAAATGAAAACAAAGCTGGGAGTGATTGAATTTTAATGCAATGAAAACCAAATACTTCTTCACAAAACTTGAGATGATGACACACACACAAGCACGCGCGCGCGCATGCACGCACAGGCACCCTTTAAACAGACAAAAAAGTTTAAAGGTAAGAAGAGCTGATAGTCTCATTCTGTCGTCCAAGCTGGAGTGCAGTGGTGTGATCACAGCTCACAATAGCCTCGACCTCCTGGGTTCAGGCGGTCCTTCTGCCTCAGCCTTCCAAATAGGTGGGACTATGGGCACGCGCCACCACACAGAGCTAATTGTATTATTTTTTGTAGAGAAGAGGTTTCACTATGTTGCTTAGGATGGTCTCAAACCCGTGGACTCGGCCAGTCCTCTCACCTCCTCCTCCCAAATTGCCGGGCTTCCAGGTGTCAGCCACTGCGCCCAGCCTGGATGTAGCAGAAGACTGTGTAGGTTCCAGGTGCAACTTTGGCAAAGTTTTAAAATGCCCACCCAGCCCAGTAGAAACAAGATAAAGTACCAAAAAAAAAAGTCTCAAAGGGGGAAAAAAAGGCATTGCACGTCAATTTCCAATGAGCACAAAATTCAAAATACATTAAAAAGTATTGTCAGTACAGGTGATGTTTTCAGCAGAGAACAAACCAAGGGCAATGTCTGTAAAGAGATGACAGCATTTAAGATTGCTGCCACCCAAAAGGGTTTCACCCCAGGCAAGTGGGAACTGGGATGGGACAGAAGAATGGTAGGCATGGGGGAAATCTCCATGCGTGACCCACCAGTTCCAGGGCACTGGGAAAAGGAGGTCTCGATCTGGGATTCACACCTGTAATCCCAGCACTTTAGGAGGCCGAGGTGAGAGGATCACTTGAGCCCAGGAGTTTGAGATCAACCTAGGCAACATAGTGAGACCCCACCTCTTATTTAAAAAAAACAAACAAACAAACCAGGAGGTCTGCTCTAACCTTAAGATGCTCCCAGAGATGCCCTCCAAGTAGCCGGCGTTCATGCCACCTGTCTCACCTAGCACCACGGGCAACACACACGTGCACAGGCATGCTCTCAACACAGGGATCAAACAAAGCCAAGAAGTTACTCGGGATGGAGAAGCTTGTCTGGTTATTTTCTTAGACAAAAAAATAAAAAAGAGAAGGAAGGAAGGAAAAAAGAGAAATAAAACAGATCCTGCCACCGCCAACCCCCCACATACAACTACCATGAAAAGATACAAGAACAATAATAAAATATTAACAGGAGTTCCTCCTTGGCAGAAATAACTGGTGCTGTCAGAGGGTGCGGGGAGCTGTGGTTTTTCCTTCAAGGAAAAGTGTTCAAACAGTGCCTGAGGCCCCCTGACCTCAGATGAACTTGGCTGTCAGAGACTTAGGTTTGCGTTCCTGGCCGAGGGTATCAAGGATGCTTTATGTAAGTTCTTTCCAGATCGGTGAACCAAGAAAAAGGTCCAGTGAATCTGTATGCTTAAGGTTCACACACTCAGGAACATTTCTGGTAAAACAGCATTCCTGTTTGCTGCTTTCTCTGTCTCCCCAAGATCCCTTTCTGGAAGGGCCCGAGTGCCCCCTGGGTCCTGTGTTGGGATGACAGTCCAGCTTGTGCCTCGAGGGTTGTTGTGTTTTCTCAACCACTCCCGCATTTGTGTCCCCAGAGTTTGGGGAGCACAGTGTGTGCCGTCCTAGACCCGCGGGGACCCCCAAGGGGCGGCGTCTGCAGGATGCACTGACGGACAGTTCTACAACACGGCTTTCGGACCCTCTCACCCTTGACTGCCTCCAACACAGTGGGGCGGGGACCAATGGCTAGGAGGTGTGTGGAGGCAGGTACCTTGGACTTCCAGGTATGGCTTCTTCGGCCTCTTCTGGAAGCTGCCTTCGAGATGTCAAAGGGGTATCTTGAGTGTCGACTTTAAAAGTCAACTTGTGCACCTCAATCAAGATTGAGAATTAAGCAGACCAGAGAGGCCGTCTTCAGTCTCAGTATCTGCTGGAAACATCTAAACTTCCTGACAAAGGTTTCGCATGACCTGCTTGCAGGAGCCGCCGCCTGTCTCTGTGATCAAGGCCAGGTTCAGGGTCTGCAAGCTCAGAATGGAGCTATCTGAAGACTTACAGTTTTACAGGCTGACTTCCAAGAAAATAGACAGAGGCTCGCAAACTTGGAGCACAACTCTCTTCTCCTCAACCTGTGAAGCCACATGAAATCACTCAATGAGGAAATCAGACGTGCTCAACCTTTCTGAAACTTCTGGACAAAGAGCCTACTCCTATTCTTCATTCCTTCAGGATAATCCATCTTTTCTGTTGACCTTGTCTCTCTGGTAGAAACGGTAGAATCAGATGGGGGGAAATACCACCAACAGAGCAGATTCTCAAAATAGAAGTGGTGTCGACAGCCAGTTGACGAGCATCTACAACTTACTGTCGTCCTAGACCATTTTAAAAGGGCAACAAAGGAAAGGGACTGTCTGACCCTCGTGTTCCCAACTCCCAGAGCAGGCTTTTCCTAGGATAGGGAGTGGGTGTCGTCAGCCAGGCCACGACATCCATTTCTTTTTTTTGAGTAGGTGTCTCACTCTGTTACCCAGACTGGAGTGCAGTGGCAGGCTCACGGCCACCACAGCCTCAGGCGATCCTTCTGCCCCAGCCTTCCAAGTAGCTGGAACCACAGGTGTGCACTACCATGCCTGGCTAATTTTTTGATTTATTGTAGAGATGAGGTCTCGCCAAGTTGCCCAGACCGGTCTGACGTCCATTTCTGAAGCACACACAAGCAGCGCCACGCTAAAGTCCTGAAGGGGTGCCACTCACAGAGGAGGAACTGCAGACCCCAGATATCAACCACACTTGGCTCTTGAAGATGCACCGACGAAACCCTGATGACTTGCACATGTGACTTCTGCAAAAGTGACTTGGAGATCCAAGAATGCCTTGCTCTGCCGCGTCCAAGACTTGCAGAGTCCCTTCTCCCTCCGCAACGGGAAGCCACAGCTTGATAAGAAACATACATACATGTGGCCCATCCTGGTAGGGGAGGAATCTTCACGACGGACGGCCTTTCAGCGAGCGGCCCCTTGAAATCTGCAGACAGAGGAGCAGACCCCAGACCCCAGAGCGGCAGTCAGGGCCTCCTCCCACCGGGGGTCCTTGCTCCGAAAGCTGCCATTGATGAAGGGCAACTGGTGAGGTTCAGCCGCCTCTGACAGCACCTCCTCAATCACGCCTCTAACAGGAGACAGCCTTCTATGGAAGCGAACAGCCCCCACTCTGGACCCTACCTCCCGCTCTGGGCTCAGAGCTCGAGCCGCAGCTGCCATGCTGTCTGAAGACTGAGCTGAGCCTCTTATCACACTGTCGACACATTTAGGGGCCAGTTGGCGGCACGTGCCCCGCTAAGACAACTCTGCTGGAAAATGTCAGAGGGTGTCCCGGGACGGCCACTGGCTCCGTCACCACTCCCAGGTCCCAGCAAGGCGGGATCGCACTTCTGGAATTCTCTTCCAAGGCGGCAGGTGGAGTGAACTCCACACTGCGGACATTGTGTCAGATCAAGGGCAATGAACCGATGTGACGGCTCTGTCCCCTCGTTACCACCCCAGGAGTTCAGTGCACCCCGGGCAGTCAGGGCTGTCTAGAGCAGATATTTGGCATTTCCAAATAGGGAACTGCTGTTGGATAACTTGCTACCGAATGTCACTGTCTTTTCCTCCCGAGAGCTTTCTGTTTCTCTCTCACTGCTTTTTAAGAGCAAGAGAGACTGAAGGGGGATACACACGTTAGGGCTGTTAAAAAACAAAAACAGAACAAAACAAGCCTACGACCTGCAACTAGACAAACTTTTATCACATGACGACAACATTCAAGTCATAAGGAAGCAGGCAGTGACCCGTCTAAGCCTCCCAGCTGAGCCACCAAGTTTAACACATTCACATTCACTCAAGCAGGAACACCTGGGGGTTCGAACAGGCCTGGTGGGAAGCGTTCAGAACCCGCCTTCCGGTGTACTCAGGAGCAGGACTCTGTCCACGCACAGCCTCTTCACGGCAGGACTGTGTGCATCAGCAATTACGGCAAAATCCACAGGTGGCAGTTGATAGAAACGGAACTTGAACTCTGTCCCTCGGGAAGCAGAGACCGGGGGTCCCTCTACTGAGCAGGCCACCTACGACGTGAGCTTGGAGTAGCTGGGGGGAGAGAATCGTCTTCGCAGGTACTTGAGAACGTAGAGGGGGAGGCAGCTGACCAGGGTGATGACAGAGACTTTCCACAGGAACGACAAGGTGGCGATGAAGTACACATCTGCAAGCAAACAGGAAGACAGCGGTGAGCAGGAGGAAGGTTCTGGAAAGTGCACGTGTGGCTCAGAAACAGGTGTCAACAGCTCTCAAAGGGGAGGCTGAGGCCAGGCACAGAAGTTGGGGAGGTCGAGGTTGGAGGACTATCTGAGCCTTGGAGTTCAAGACCAGGCTGGGCAACATAGCAAGACACCATCGCTACTAATTTAAAAATTAGCTTGTGTGGCAGCGTGTGCCTACAGTCCCAGCTACTCGGTAGGCTGAGGAGGGAGGATCACCTGAGCCCAAGAAGTGGTGGCTATGATGAGCCACGATCATGCCACTGCCCTCCAGCCTGGGCAATAGAGTGAGACCCAGACTCAAAAAAAAAAGTAGCGGGCAGCTGCTTCCTGCCACAAGCCCTCAGCCTCCTGGCACCATCCCCCCCACCAACTTGTAGGGGAAGGGGGTGTGGTTAGGAGTCTCTGGCACCGTGAGCTGGCTTTCCCTCCCTCTCTCTTCCATGGCATCCCAGGAATCAGTAAAACGCTATTTTCAACAATCAGGAAAAGAAACCCCCAGGGAAGGAACCCCTCAGCGGTGTGTCTGACTTGGAAAGTCTTCCTAAGTCCTGGCCACTAGAGAGCAGAACAGGACAGGCAAACGCACATTTCTGCTTTCATCAACTTCTTCCCTTCGTTCCGGTGACAGCCACAAAACCCACGGGCTGGATCTGGGTATGCGCAAAGCAGACTGAGACCCCCTTGCCAGGCACAGGCTAGCGCTCAGGGACTCTGACCCAAGGACGGGGCTCTCTTTCCTGCCACAGGACAGTAAGCTCGGTGATGACGAGCTCTTCTCGGGAGAGGGACAACAGCATGTGGTTCTCAGGACAGCGGAAGCCAGAGTGAGCTCCTCTTCCACTTCATGAGCATAGGGCACAGAAACATGGTGACAAACCACCTACTAAGCCCCAAGTGCTGGCTCAGTCCACCATGCGGCCTTCCTGTGCACCCCTCACCCAGCCCCTGGCCTGTCCACATAGAAGGCAAGCTGAGTTTCCTGAGCTTGTGACCCCCAAGCCCCTGAAAACATAGTAGGTGCTCACAAAATCCTTCCTAGAGACTAGAGCCGAGTGTGAAGCTGTTCTAAATGCCACTTTTCACGGGACTGTTCCTTTTACCTTTTCTAAAATCTTAAGGAGCTTCAGAAGTGGAGAGAGCATGATCAGGATGCTTCCATGGTAAAGCAAAGCTCTCAGCCGCCTTCTCATTTTTGCTTCTTAAGGAGCCTTTTGAGGCTTGTTTTTCCCCCTAACTGACCACCTCTGAGACATCTTAACGCCATAGGTATGCTGTGTATGTAGCTGCTTAGAATACTGCATGTACACCGGCACCTCATACATAAAGGGAGTGGGCCTCGTTCATACCCTGTTAAAGGGCAATGTTTGCTCCCTCGGTGTGGAGGTGCCCTCACCCCCGCTGGGAATGCCTGGGGCAAAGTGGCCAGGGACCAGCAACCACGCCACCACCACCGCTGCTAGAGAACCCAGGCCCCCACAGGCCACCCACATGGTTCTAGACCTGAACAAGCCCCCACGGGAGTCATCTGCCACCATGAAAAGACGCTGCCATGGAGCTCAGAGCCCCCCAGCTGGCAGATGAGAAAGAGTCACCCCGAGGGTTTTATGCTGTGCTTATATAACACCCATGGGAACAGAAATGCATCTACTGAAGAGGAAGGAGGTATATAATGCTTTATAAAAATAAAGAGGGATATCATTGTGCCTCAGTAGGGCTTTCAAGATGACGACCCCTGGCCTGGGGGCTTCAAAGCCACCATGTCTTGAGCTTGCCCTGTGCTGGGAAAACCAAGATCCGGGCCCCACAAGACACCACAGCATGGAAGGTGCTGGGGTCATCAGAACTGTGCAGAGCTGGAAGCGTGTGACATGAGCAGGAAGGAGACTTCTGGACAGAACCTGGGGCCCATGTGAGCCCCTGGGGGGCCTAGCTTGGCATGGGTCATCTTGGGACCCTGCAGGGACTTGTGGCTCATGGTCGATTCGTTACTGGCTGAATGAACGGACTTGGCAACACCATAAAACTAGCGAGAGGCCAGCGACAAACCCCAGCTCATCTGTCAAGAGACAGTGGCCGATGATGGATGAGTTTAGGAGTGCCTGGAACCACTGCTGCAGCAGAGAAGTCACTCTACCCTGTCCCAGGGTGCAGCCTACACGGCTCATTTCTAAATTTCCTCCTTTTCTTGAATCAGAGTCTCACTCAGTTGCCCAGGCTGGAGTGCAGTGGCACATTCATGGCTCCCTTCAGCTTCGATCTACTGGACTCAGGAAATCCTCCTGTCTTAGCTGGCAGGACTTTCAGGCACGCACCAACCATACCGGGCTTTTTTTTTTTTGGTCAAGACAGAGTCTTGCTATGTTGCCCAGGCTGGTCTCGAACGCTTGGGCTCAAGCAGTCCTCCTGCCTTGGCCTCCCAAAGTGCTGGGATTAGAGGCATGAGTCACCATGCCCAGCTCCTGACTTTTTTTAAAATCTGGGATCTGCCTGGGTCTCCAGCCCTCACCCTGTTTTCACCATTCCATAGCTTCAATCCCATTGGACACTCCTGCACTCACAAACTCACGTGTTCATCACGTGTGTTCCCATGAAAAAGGGCAGCCCCACGGGGAGGCTGTCCCTCCCTGCCCCCTCTTATCCCCCGCTTACTCCCCCTTGCCTGCCACCATATGGCGGCCCACAGCTGACGCCCCCACAGTGTATATCTGGAATGGATGAGCGCTCCCTGCTGGTCACTTCTCGGCTTGGCAGTCCAGAACATCAGATTCTACTGACACTTGGTGTCCCCTATAAATCAGAACCAAGCAGCAAAGTGGGGGAGGGTGTCACATGGGCAGGGTTCCGGGGCTCAACCACCACAAGGCCCCTTCTACCAGTTTTACAGACTTCTGCTTAAGATTTCATGGGAATCAAGGGGTTTTGTGACACCCCTCCCCTCCAAACAAGTGTGAAAAGCCATCAGCCCCAGCCTAGGCAACATAGTGAGACCTCATCTCTACAAAAAAATTTTTTAAAAATTAATTAGACAGGCGTGGTGGCAGGCACCTATAGTCCCAGCTACTTGGGAGGCTGAGGTGGGAGGTCAAGGCTGTGGTAAGCCATGATCGTGCCACTAATCTCCAGCCTGGGCAACAGAGTGAGATCCCAACCCCCATTCCAAAAAAAAAAAAAAAGCCATCAGCCTTTCCTGATCTTCTGGGTGTTCTTTTAGGACCTTCTGCCAGACCATCATTTATTCAAGACCTGGGTGCCTGACATCCCCATGGAGAAACCTGATAACCACCTGCTGAATTAAGTAGATTCCCTCTTTAATCCAGTAAGCTCTGCAAGGTTTAAAAACTACCACTCCACGGGGAGGCCACGCCCCTCGTCTTCAATCCTACCCACTGACTCACAGCTAACCCATCTGGAGGGGAAACCAGTGGCACCATGCTGGACGGAGAGGCCAGGCCAGGGTGTGGGAGGCCGCCCCCCTGCACTAAGCAGCGCCTGGGGCAGGTCCCTCTCGGCGTCTTACCTATGAACTCGTGCAGGAACACCAGCGAGGCAATGTAGCAGGCCAGGCTGAGCAGCTCAGCCACTGTCATGAGCCAGTGCCAGGTCTGGATGGTCAGTGCCACCATAAGCAGCTCGGTGAGAATCAGCGACGTGAAGGAGATAGCCACGATGTGCACGAACTCCGACTCGAACAGCAGCAGCGCCCCATACATGATGGTGCTCCCTGCAGATGTGGAAAAGTGCTGACCCTCAGTCCTGCCCCACCGGCACCCAGCCTCCCTTGCACTGGGGTCCCTCAACATTTTTCACTTAGATGGGAAAGCCATCACGTGTCAGGGAGGTGGGTGACTATGCCTTGCAGGGGGTTAAACCTTCAGCTTCTCCATCTTTCCTCTGGTTCTTTTGGAATAATCTCTAACTGCAGAGTGAGGAGGAGGAAGGAAGGTAGGAACAGGGAGGGAGAGAAGGAAGGAGCGAGAGACTACCTGGAGTCGATGAAAGAAACAGAAACTTAAATACCAGGAGAGCCCAAAAAAGTATACACATTTTAAGTGATGTTATCTATGTATTATTTTTGGTCCGCCATCATCAGCAGCGTCTGGACGCTGATGGGAACCACTCTGAGCACCTCTTGTAATTGCAGAAGTCAAACGTGACTTGTATTCATCTTTTGGTATCTGTATATATTGAGTATTGCAATTTTAATACAGTTTTCTCCTTTCTTAAAATGTATATACATTTTTTTGGCACTCTCTGTATATTATTTAAAATGACAGGCTGAGCACAGTGGCTCACATCTATAATCCCAGTACTTTGGGAGGCCGGGACTAGAGGATTGCTTGAGCCCAGGAGTTTAAAACTAGCCTGGACAACATAGTAAGACCTTGTCTCTATTAAAAAAAATCAAAATCAAAACACGAGCCAGGTGTGGTGGTATGTACCTGGAGTCCCAGCTACTTGGGAAGCTGAGGTGGAAGGACTGCCTGAGCCCAGCAGGTAGAGGCTGCAGTGGCCGTGAGCATGCCACTGCACTCCAGTTTGGGAGGCAGAGTGAGACTCCAACTCAAACAAACAAACAAATAAGAAGAACCATCTAAGGAGGAGAGGGTGAGGTCGGTCAGGCTTCCTGGCATCACAGGAACGGAACAAGGCTGCTGTGTCCGTCAAAGACACCAGCGGCACAAGCGTGTGGCTTAGGGGGCTATCCAGAGACATTGAGCGCAAAAACCTTCAGAGCGGCTGCCTTTACACAGGGCCAAGGGAGGCGGGACCGGGACAGAGGGCGCCTCCCTTGCTGAGGGTGGAAACCTCCAGGCAGGCTGTGCCTTTGCTGACAGCTGCATGTGACACGCCTTGACAGGCTTCTTGAAAACACTACAAAATAGTCTAATGGCAGTCTAACCCTTTGCCAACAAATTCAGTGGTTTCTAGACTTCCTGGTGGCACTGCCCACTGATAACAAAATGCTAGGAGTGAGCCCCAACCAGACATGTTTATTTGTAAATGACACATGCGTACCTGTCTGGAGACAAAGCTGTTAGGACCCCTGTACAAATATATCACTTAGATCACAAAACACACATAACAGGGACATTCTACAGAGAGAGGGGGAAAAATAATGGCTAAGAGAAGCTTTGCTATTTACTTCTAACACTCCAACAGGATGTCTTACAAAGTGCAAGACCGTCTCTAGGTGGCTGGAGTAAACAGATTTTCCAAAACGACAACTTGACCTTACTCTCAGAAAAGGTGTCAGAACATTCTGGAAAGCAGCCATTTTTTGTTCTGTGGATGGAACTCCTCAGCAGGTTTGATCAGTATCGGTGAGGTGTTTCCCACTGTCCCTAGCCTACAATGCAGACAGCACCACCGCCCGCGTCTGACTTCTGTGTGCGTCCTCCCAACAGGCTGAGCGGGGCTCCTGGGGACACGTGTCACACTCCCTGCTGGTGTTTTGGGCTCCAGGCTCTCCCTTCATGCATTCTAGGCAGGAGGGGGATGCCCCAGGGTCACCACCAAGCACGAGACCAGCAGGCAGCTGCCCGTCCTTACCTTGATAGATGCTAATCAGAACCCATATTAGGAACGTCTTGTAGGACAACGGCCGCCCCTAAACGAGGGACAGAAAAGAGAGTCACGGTGGCTCGGGCCTTCAAGTCACTGCCCCACTAACCAGGTGAAGCCACCTGCCTGGACTTATGCGTGTCTGAACACAGTCGAGGCGTTTCGTGTTTTGAAAAGAAACAGCATTAGGCGGGACTAAATCTGCCCCTTAGTCAAAACCCCTTGAAGACGAGTAAGCTAACGGACACACATACACTCGCCACACCCGGTCTCCGGAGGGTGTGCAAGCACACTGCTAGCGGCAGGCACGTGCTGCGGCTGCAGAATGGAACTGCCGGGACTTTTAAAAGTTGCAAGTTGGCTTGCTTTCCGTCAACTACTGTGCTGTTTCACATTCTTCGCAGCACTGCACAGACTACTGTTTTAGGGGGAAAACACCCACTCCCACGGCTTCTCCCCAAAAGTAAGAAAGCCATCAGTTCAAGCATGTTCAAATCAGATATGGAGGGTCCATGTGCAATACCTTAAAGAGAGAAAGGGAGGGGAGAGGGGAAGAAAGAGAGGAGGGGAAAGAGGGAAGGAAGCGAGGAAGGAGGGAAGGGGGAGGGGGGCAAGCCAGGAAGGAACTACCCGAACCTTGAGCAGATCCTTGTAGAGCTCAGGGTACAGCATGGCGACTTCCGACTTGACGTCCTTGTCCAGGACCAGGGAGAAGACAGGGAACATGGTGTAGATGGTGGAGTACCTGGGGAGAGCACCGCCAGTGAGGCCCGGCCAGTGAGGAGGGGCAGCCTGCCTCTGGCTCCAACACGGTCCGCCGCGTGTCTACCACGCACCAGGGCCGGCTCCAGGCCCCCGAGACTCCCGGTGAAACAGACGAACGTCGGCCCTGGAGAGCGACTGTGTGTGTCAGAGTTGAGGGCTCGGGCGAGAAGCATAACGGGGAAGAGGGAATAAGGGGAGTGTGTGTACGGCGGGAGGGGCAAGAATAGGCCATGTAGAGAGGGGAGCCCAGGACAGGGGAGTGGCAGCCGTGCCAATCCTGGGAGCAGGAGCGCTCCAGGCAGAAGGAACTGCCCACATGAAGTCCCTGAGGTGGGCTGTGGCTGTCATGTCTGAAGAACAACCGGGAGGCCAGTGCGGCTGGGGCTGAGGGTGAGAGAGGCAGGCGATACGGGCTGCACCATGGAAAGTCAGGAAGCACGGCTCAGGGAGCCCTTCCTATGTTCTAGCATGTTCCTTCAAGCTTCTAGAACCCACTGAAGGGCTGAACGTGTCCAATGAGGAGCAGGCAGAAACCCAGCATCTACTCTCAAGCCGAATTAACTGGGCAAGCACAGCCAGGGGCAGCGGACTGTGTAAGCCTCTCCCCAGACCTGGCAGCCTTCTGGGTCCCCCCTGCACCCCCGACTCCCCATCACCAAGCGCGGGCCCCGGGGTGTGCGTCTGTGTCCAGGGCGCCCAACTCCCTCCACCTGGGGATTCAGAGACCGAGCACGTGCTCGGGAAAGGTCAAAAGGGTCATCGTGCAGCTCCGGGCTTGAGGACCTAAGTGCCCCAGTGACACGCACTCTGTCACCGGGCCTATACACACAGCCCCCAGCGCGGGCTTGGCCCTCCCCTGAGCAACAAGAGCGGGAAGTCCATGGCTCAGCCCCAAACCTCGAACTCCCTGGAGTGTTTTGTCCACGACCAGGTGCGAATGGCCAAGACTCTGCTCCTCACGTCTGGCTGAGCACTCAACGCTCAAAGCCTTCTCGATTTGAGGAGGTTCTAAGCCTCGGTGCTGGGCCTGCCTTCCCTGGAACGGGGATCCAGCATGACCTGGGGACCCAGGGGTCTCCGCACACAGTGTCTTCTCTCTTCAGTGGCGCTTCAAGGAGGTTTCCTCCTTCCCGTTCTCCCTCCCTCTCTCCTCATCTCCTTCCCTCCCCCCTTTATTCGTTCCCTCCCTCCCTCCCTCCTTCCCTGCCTGGTTTCTTACCCAATGATGAGGAATCCTTGGTAGAGAGGGACGGAGGCAAAGTAGAAGACGGAGGAAAAGACAGCCTGTGCCGGGAGAAAGGAAGTGTCACCAAAAGTCATGGCCAAAGCCCTTATGTCTACAAAACACAAGCAATGCCTGGCCAGACCCAGCCCTTATCCCTCGCCGGGCTGCTGTGAGTGCACTATGTGGGACAGCACCCTCTAGTCTCCCAGCAACCCAGTGAACAGGCAGTTACCACGATCCCATTATACAGATGAGGAGAGTGAGGCACAGAGGGATTAAGCAGCCCGTCCAAGACCACACAGCTCCTAAGGAACAAATCCAGGAGCCACACCTGGGAATCTGGCCCTGGCATCCAGCGTCAGCCCTTTGGGGATATTTATAAAGTTCCGTGTGTGGGACCCAGGAATGCTCTGCCCTAAGCGCAGCAAATCTCTGGAACGATCCATGAGATCAAGTCCTAATGCCACCCACATTTTACAGAAGGGGAAGCTGAGCAGGGAAACAGCCCCACCAGACTCAAGTCCAACTCTGTCCCCACATTCCCGAAAGCCTCAGAGGCACCAACTCCCCAGGCGCACACAGATGAACAAGTTGGCCCCCGCCCCATGCGGATATTGACATGGAAAAGCAGGCTCTCGGGTTCCCACACGGACACCTGAGGGCTAGGATGGCAGAGGCTTCACATGTTTTAGCATGTGGGCACATTTTTTTTTTTTGAGTTGGGGTCTCACTCTGCCACCCAGGCTGGAGGGCAGGGGCCTGATCACGGTTCACTGCAGCCTCAACCTCCTGGACTCAGGCGATCCTTCTGCCTCAGCCTCCCAAGTACCTGGGACTGCAGGTGTGCGCCACCACACATGGCTAATTTTTTATCTTTTGTAGAGACGAGGCCTCATTACGTTGCCCAGGCTGGTCTTGAACTCCTGAGCTCAAGTCGTCCTCCTGCCTCAGCCTCCCAAAGTGCTGGGATTACAGGCCCAAGGCACCATGCCCAACAATGGGGAAATTCTTTAAAGAAGCACACCACGGATTCCCTTTGCAACTGGACAAAAGCAGTGAACACGTTTACAAACCCCCGTGGAAACGTCTGCGGGCAATGATGAGTAAGCTGAGGGCAGTGAATTGGGCTGGACACCCTGTCAGCGCCTTCTCTGGATGTCTGCAGGCTGGCATAGGAGAGTAGTCTCCAAACTGCTTTCTGTGAGTACAAAATCCAAACAAAAACCAGGGACAAGCACTGCCTGATGGCTCTTTAGAAATGGAACACGGGGAGAAAGGCTGAGCCATCCCAGTAACTAGAACCAGCATCAGACAGAGCCGTGACCCTCACGC
>NW_007259944.1:743917-775412 GCF_000164805.1 Carlito syrichta | reverse complement strand
TAGGAGGCCAAGGCGAGAGGATCGCCTGAGGCCAGGAGTTTAGACAAGCCTGGGCAATATAGCATGACCCCCATCCCTATATAAACAAACACACAAAAAACATCCGCGAGGCCCCCTCCTTTAAAAGACCTTGCTGATCATGAAAGTGTTGTGTCTATGTCTATCAGGGACCAATGTCCAGGTGCAATTCTAACCAGGACTTGCCTTCAGATAGCCACTTTCAGCACAGTAGACAGGGGTCACAGGCATTTTCTACAGCACAAGGAACAATGCCTTAGCCTTGACTTTGTTTTCTGTGCCGATGGTCATGGTGTCATCCAGTCATTGCAGAAGTCGGCCCAACTAGTCAGTTTTTGTGGATGTGCCCAGGGACAGGCTGAGGAATCTTCCAGTGATTATAGCCACAGAGATCCAGTTCAACTGATGAGTTAACATCGAATAAAGGGCAAATGTGGGCTTGTGAACCACACTGGCTATTTGGGTTTAGACTATTTTGATGAAAGGCTCATCTGTTCACAAATGTAATAGATAATTAAGATATAAAAGCGAGGTGTGGTAGCTCACACCTGTAATCCCAGCACTTTGGGAGGCTGGGGCAGAGGATTGCTTGAGCCCAGGAATTCCAGACCAGCCTGGACAATATAGCAAGACCTCATCTCTACAAAAAATACAAAAATCAGCTGAATGTAGTGGTGCACGCCTGTAGTCCCTGCTGAGGAGGCTGAGGTGGAAGGATCGCCTTAACTCAGGAGGTGGAGGCTGCGGTGAGTCGTGATGATGCCCCTGCATTCCAGCCTGGGCCACAGTGAGATCCTGACTCAAATAAGTAACACAAAATCACACCCAAAAGGTCTGGCTGAGGCCAGTGAAGGGTGAGTTCTCATGCACAGAAAGCAGTACCACCTGACACGTTTCGCATGGCAGACACTGCCTTTCACGTATGATTCAAACACCACCTGATGTTTCTATATTAGCCTATTTTGCTTCTATTCATAACGGCAAAGACGCCTTAGCTCTGCTGCCTTAAAAACTCTCTGTTTTTCAAAGTGGCTCTGTCCCAGAGTAAGGAGGACTCACTGTCCCCACTTTACAGGAGGGAAGACTGAGGCTGAGAATCGTGAAATGCCTTGCTCAAGGTCTCACTGACACTTAGTAGCAAGGTCAGAAAGAGACATGGGCCCAGGATCACAGCTCCTGTGTTCTTGCAAGCACTTAGCTGGGAGCATTTTCACCCCAGTCCAAAGAGGAAAAACAGTCGATGGCTCTTCAACACCCACAATGTTTTCTTTCCTCCCTTTGGCCTCCTTCCTAGATCATGGTTAATTGCGACAGCTGGTGACAGATTTTGGAGTTGGTGGGAGGGCAGGCAGGAAGATACATTCTGAAATCCTTTCGTGGGAAAGCAAGATGGGGCAAGATGCCCCAAGGGTGGTAACGAGCATGACGAGGCCCATCCACAGCCAGGCTCTGCTGGGAGATAGAGTGGTCCGGCAGAGGCAACCTCCGTGCCAGGAGTCACGTGGACTCCCTGCAAACAGAGGCCGCCTCGGTCCCTCCGTACTGCAGGTATCAAGGAGAAGACTTGGCTCATGAGAGCTGGCCCTGGGGTCGACCTGCCTGGGAAGACTGAATCCCTGCGGGACACTGCATCAATATCCCACCCTTCCTCAGCCTCTGTTTACCCATCAGGCTAAGGTGAGGACTGCATGAAACATTGCGTGTGCTTACCCCACAGCACAGGGCCTAGAAGTGCTCAAGAAAAGGAAGTTGTTCTTCCTCTGAGGCTGTTCTCACGGGCCCTTGCCTCTGCATGTGAAAAATCAGGGCCAGAATAGTCTAATTCTGCGCCTTTTGCTCTGGAGAACCAATAACAACTCAGCCCCAGTTACAACAACTCTTGCCATTCATGCTCCACTTGCCCCGGGCCTCGTTCTGGGCAGCACCCCTGCCGGTGCTCACATCCATGCCACATGTCTGGAACAGCCAGCGCCACGTAACGGGAGGCGGCTAGGACACCAAGAGATATGGGGGCTTGTCCAAGGCCTATTGACTGGAACAGCTCCAAGGCAGGGTCTAAATTCCAGGCTTTTTCTCAATGACCACATAAGCAACTGAACCCGTGCAGGGGTGCCGGCTGTCCCCTCACCTACACAGTGTAGCCACGTGCACCTGTGCAGAGGTTCCAGAGCCTGCTCACCTGCATGGCATGGCCACATCACCTGTGCAGAGGCGCCGGCCATTTCCCCACCTGCATGGTATAGCCACGTGCACCTGTGCAGAGATGCTGGCTGTTCCCCCACCTGCAAGGCATAGCCACATCACCTATGCAGAGGTGCCGTCCCCCCTCCTGCACAGCGTAGCCACATGACCTGTGCAGAGGCAATGGCGCCCATTCACCTGCATGGTGCTGATACACAGGCTCCTGTGAATCACGAACTGGCTGAGGGCAGCTGAGCGCTTGTAGCTGTTTCGGCCATGCACCATGAGCAGCCGGCCGAGGTGCTTGAACTGTGTGATGGAGAAGTCTGCGGCCAGCGAAGCCTGTTTTCCTTCCTAAGAGCCAACAAAACGGAGCATCGTCAGAAGCACGAGAGGTCAAGGCAAACACTTGTTTTAATTGGAAAAGCATGACATTGTAAAGAGCCCTTGAAAGAACTTCAATATAAAGAGTCTTTGGTTTCAAGCTAGACGCAGTTGGTGGTCCAAGTCTAAATTTGATTTAGAAAGAGGAATTTGTTTAAATATAAAGCATTCGGAATCAGAGAGTTCTAATTTGGAGGTCAAGTAGATCTAGTATTAAGCCTTTGGGGTTCAGCCCACCCCACAAGCAGCAAAGACTCATCCAAGGTAGGGGTTTTATAGCATTCAGTTCCCTTAAGAGTTAAACACGAGGTGAAAAACTTCATCTTCCGACAATATCAGATAGACTATTCGTGACACACAGCCTGCACATCTGTAGAAGAGGAAATAACTCAAGAGTGCAACCACAGAATGGGGTTCTCTCATGTTAAAAGGTGATCAGCCGTGTGTCATCCCAGCACTTTGGGAGGCCAAGGCGGGAGGATCGCTTGAGCCCAGGAGTTTGAGACCAGCCTGGGCAACATAGCAAGACTTCGTCTCTACAAAAACTCAAAAAATTAGCTGAGTGTGGTGGCACACCCCTATAGCCCCAGCTCCTCGGGAGGCTGAGGTGGAACAATCACCTGAGCCCAGCAGGTCAAGGTTGTGGTGAGCTGTGAGCGTGCTGCTGCACTTCAGCCTGGGCAACAGAGTGAGACTCTGACTCAAAAGAAAAGAAAAGAAAACCTACATTCAGGGACTCTATTCAGCTTTCAACATAACATCTCATCCAACCATCATTTAACTCAGCAACTTCAAATATTTGTCATCTGGTGAGAACCAGAGGACCGGAAAGGGTGGGGAAAAAAAAGAAAGCTCATGAGTTAGCCAAGTTCATGAAGATATGCACCAAAATGTATCAGAGAGCAACTCTGGTCCTTCCTCAGGATCTTGGTACTCTTACTTACACACAGTTCTAACCAACTTGGGAACCAATCTTCTCGCTTACATATGAACAGGTTCTGTTCCGAGAGGGTGTTCTTAAGTTCAGTTTGTTTGTAAGCCCAATAAAGTTAGCCTAGGTACCCAACTAACACAATTGGCTATACAGTACCAGCTACGTCCTTGCTGTTTTTATCCAGACATCCTGGACTTGAAATAAAGATACTGAACTACTATACAGTCAAGTACAAAACAGTGCGACTCCTTGTAGAGGATGCACACACATGACAATGTACACAGACGCGCGAACAAACTCACGTGACTGGACATGCAAACACACATTCGCATCTTTGAAAGTTTGCATGTGGGGGACTCACTGTAGTCATTTAGAGACCACACATTAGAGAGGGCAGAGTAAATGATAAGAAACAAGCAAATGATTGACAAGGAGGGAAGGATGAAAATTACTTCAAAATACAAAAACTTTTAAAAATTGTAGCTCTTTCCAAGTAGGAGGACTGCTTGAGCCCAGGAATTCGAGGTGACAGTGAGTTATGATCATACCACTGCCACTCAAGCCTGGGTGCCAGAGTAAGACCCTGTCTCTAAAATAAACGAATATAAAAATTGTAGCTGCTGCCTTCGGGGGAGAGGTGAACCAAGTCCCTCGCTTCCCGAACGACCAAGAGATCAGCACATGGCATGACAAACACTTTCCCTGACGATGCTGACTACCATGGGAAAATCTGCTTACGTACTCTAAGAAGAAAGAAAACAAAGGTTGGGTGCAGTGGCTTACACCTATGATGCCAGCACTGCAGGAGGCTGAGGCAAGAGGACTGCTTGGGTTCGGGAGTTCAAGACCAGGCTGGGCAACAGAGCAAGCCCTTGTCTCTACAAAAAGTCAAAAAATGAACCAGGTGTGGCAGGGCGTGCCTGTAGTCCCAGCTCCTCGGGAGGCTGAGGTGGAAGGAGTGGCTGAGCCCAGGAGGTTAAGGCTGCAGAGAGCCATGATCATGCCGCTGCACTCCAGCCTGGGGGACGGAGTGAGATCGTGACTCCAAAAAAAAAAAAATGTAGAAAAACGCTTTTTTAAAAGAACTAGGTTTTGGCAAGCATTGAGTCAGCGTTTGTTTGCAATATGGATCTCTGACTTCGGGTGGCACCGAGGCCGCTGTGATCTCTGGTTTCTTACGTTTTATGAGTCTTATCTACCTGGAGCTTCCAGGAGCATGAAAGACGCGCCCTGAGGGGACAGAGCGGGGGACGCAGGCTCACCTTCCCTTCCACGCCCACGCCGCAGTCCGACTCCTGGATCATGCTGACGTCATTGCCTCCGTCCCCTGCGGGCCGCACAGACCGGAGAGAAGAGCGACCCCACCTCGCGTCCTCGCCTGAACACGACCTGAGCCTGCCGCCCACGGGGCGCTCGGCCCGCACCCTGCCTGCCCTACCCCGCGGAATCCCTGCAGCATCCCGCCCGCCCCCGGGATGCGCTTTTACAGGCAGAGTCGCTTACATCAGAGAGACCCTGGGAGTCGCCAGGGGTCCCGGCTCTGAGCCGTACGAGAGGGACCATGTCCACACGGGTGTTTACAGCCACCGCCTGCTTCTCCTGAGTCTGGGGGACCCCTGGCCCCACCATCAGTCGTGACTCACATGCCTCTCACTGAACGCTGACCTGCTGTGGCAAGCACTTGTTAAAGGGGACCCCTTTCGGTCTCTGTAAGCAGGGGTCCCCAACCTCTGGACCCCGACTCCTGGTCCACGGCCTGTTAGGACGGGGCCGCCCAGCAGGAGGCGAGGGGCGGGGGAGCCAGGGAAGCTTCATCCAGATTTACGGCCTCTCCCCACCACTTGCATTACAGCCTGAGCTCCACCTTCAGTCAGGTCAGCGGCGGCATTAGATTCTCGTAGAAGCGCGAACCCTATTGTGAATTGCGTGTGTGATCCTTAGAAAAATCGAATGCCTGAAGATTCCCACCCCCATCCGTGGAAAAACTGTCTTCCACGACACCAGTCCCTGAGGCCAAAAAAGGTCAGGGGCTGCTGTCTGTAAACACCATTTCCAGAAACCACTATCACAGTCCCCATCCTACCAATGAGCAAATTGAGGCAGCTGGGAAAACCCAGGGGAAAGGTTTGAACCCAGATCCAACTCCACAGTGTGTGGTCTTGACCCCTCTGGAACGTCGTGTTCTTGTGTCACTAGAACGGTGGACAGGCCCTGGGACACACCAAGCTACACTCTCTTGAAGGGCAATGTTAAAAATAATAACCAAAAGAGCCAAAGTTGGCTGGGTATGGTGGCTCATGCCTGTCATCCCAGCACTTTGGGAGCCTGAGGCAGAAGGATCGCCTGAGCCCAGGAGTGGGAGGCTGCAGTAAGCCGTGATCATGCCACTGTACTCTAGCCTGGATGACACCTCAAAGAAAAAAAAAAAAGGAGCCGAAATTGGTAGGAGAAAAGAATCCTGACCAGGGCAGAGGGGCCTGGGTATTTGAAGAACATGGCAGTGGGGTCCACCTGTCCCTGCGAAAAGTTAACCCGAGTAGCAGCAGGCTGGGCCTGTGGCACCTACCTACGGCACAGGTAAGCTTGCCCGTGCGCTCCTGCAGCAGTCGCACGATCTGGGCCTTCTGGGTGGGGGCACAGCGGCAGCAGACCACAGCCGGACACTGGCAGGCCAGCTCCATGAACTCATACTCGTAGTACTTGAGGCAGACCTGGGGCGGAGGGAGAAGAGGTGAGTCCACCATGGCTGCCGAGGCCTGCAGCGCCCCACTGCAGCAGGAAGAGGCCCGGCCCTCGGGGGTCCCCGTGCCCACCTCCAGGGAGTCTCCAGAGATGACCAGGGCGCAGTCGTGCTTCCTGCGGAAGGCATTCAGCTCAAGGTGGGCTTCCCCGCGGTTGGTCACCTGGAAGGGGACAGGGTGATGAGAAGACCTCACCCTCCAGGGATGCCAGAGCCTGAAGCCGTGGGAAGACAGCAACTGCCCAGCCAAGGGCTTTCCCACTCCCAGAGAGTCATATGAAATGCTGTTTGTTGGGATTCTGTGGGACGTGGGTGAGACTGTGTGCCAGCACAGCAGCCCATGCCCCAGGACTAAAGATATTGGTGCTTTTCTGATGTGTTGAGTGCTGGGCTGCGTACTCTCTGGGGTTCCACTTTTGTGGGGTTTTTTTTAGTTGGGGTTTCACTCTGTCGCCCAGGCTGGAGTGCAGTGGCATGCTCACGGCTCACCACAGTCTTGACCTGCTGAGCTCAGGAGATCCTTTTGCCTCAGCCTCCCGAGTAGCTGGGACCACCACGTGCAGCTCGCTTTTAAAATTTTTTTGTGGAGATGAGGTCTCGCTATGTTGCCCAGGCTGGTCTGGAACTCCTGGGCTCAAGCTATCCTCCCGCCTTGGTCTCCCAAAGTGCTGAGATGACAGGTATGAGCCACCATGCCCAGCTTTGTGGGTTTCCTCATGACAGCTCCAGGAGGCATGTAATGACACCAGCTCTGTCCCACACCCAGGGACATGCAAGCACCCGGAGACCTGACTGCCTAATGCCATGCAGCTGGTGCATAGGGAACAGGTACTAGAAGCCAGACACCCAGCAGGGGCGGCCACCTGCCTCTATGGAAGCCTTCGCGGCCCACACAGACTTCCCGATTCTCACTCACATCTGTTGCCAGAGTGCAAACGTGTAAGGGGGCGGGTGTGTCTACATGTCAGTAAAACAAAAACTCCTGTTGTTTACCAAAGCAGATGGCTAGCCCTTGGGCTAGAGTTGGCAGCCCCTAGATTCTGGAACCTTCCATCAGTTCTCTTTATTCTGTGTTCTCTAGGGCCACGGTGAACACGGAATGAGCCCCCCTGCACCACTGCTGGCACGGGACACACAGCATCAGGCTCCTGCAAGCCTCTGGCAGTGGCACTTCAGTACAACCTTGTTTTACGCACATTTCCGTCTAAAGACACTTTGGTTCAACCTTATTCCACAGCCATCCCTGACTCGCTACGATGCATGCCAGCAGGAAGCATACCTAACACGTGAGTTTTCTCTGTAAGGAACATCCCAGCCCTTCCTGCACTTAGAAACACAAGGCAGCTCTTTAGCTCTGTGCCGGGTACCGTTTAAAACAGCAAAAAAGCAGCTGGGCTTGGTGGCTCAGCCTGTAATCCCGCACCTTTGGGAGGCTGAGGTGAGTGGAATGCCTGAGCCCGCAGGTTCGAGACCCGCCTGGGCAGGTGAGACCTCATCTCTACAATAAATCAAAAAAAAATTAGCCGGGTGTGGTAGCGCACACCTGTAATTCCAGCTACTCGGAAGGCTGAGGCGGAAGGATCACCAGAGCCCAGCGGGTCGAGGCTGCGGTGGCCGGGAGCAGCCACTGCACTCCAGTCTGGGCGACAGAGTGAGACTCCAACTCAAAAAAATAAATAAATAAAATAAAATAAAATAAATAAATAAATAAAACAGCAAAAAAGCACAAAAATGCAGAAAACGTGCTTCTTCCGTGAACGGCACAAAGGGCGCTGGGTCATGGCACTGGATGGTGGTGGGGGTGGGCATCTAAGTTTTCCCGCAGCTCTGCTCTGCATGAGTCTGCGAGCGACCTTATAAATGCCACGAGTGCTGATGGGGCCACGGATAAAGTTTAGTGAGTAAGGACATCCTTACGAGACACCCTCTATGCAACATGGTGCTGTTCCTGAAAGCCTGGATGTTCTGGCACTTCTATGCTGCAGCCACCAGGCAGGGGTGGGGGGAGACCCCAACACGTGGAGCCCTTCCTGGTGTTTGGACCGTGGCTCTGGCTTCAGGGAAGTGGGACAACTACCCCCTGCCCCCAAAAGACCCAGAGCTGCCCAGTCCCTAACCCAGTAAATCCTAGCACTCTCCTGCTGGGGTAGCTCCTGACATGTGTGTTATTATCATCGGTGCCCACTTCATTCAATTCACCTCCTTCCAAAGGCTCCTCAGAGGGCTGGTGCAGTGGCTCATGCCTGTGTATGCAGCACTTAGGGAGACCAAGGCAGGAGGATTGCTTCAGCCCAAGAATTTGAGACCAGTCTGGGCAATATAGTGAGACCCCATCTTTACAAAAAATTTAGATACTAGCTGAGTATGGAGGCTTACATCTGTAGTCCTGGCATTTTGGGAGCCCAAAGCAGGAGGATCACTTGAGTCCAGGAGTTCAAGACCAGCCTGGGCAACATAGCAAGACCTCATCTCCACACACACACAAAAATAATTAGCCAGGTGTGGTGGCACACACCTACAGACCCAGCTACTTGGGAGGCTGAGGCAGGAGGATTGCCTGAGGCCAGGAGGTTGAGGCTGCAGTGAGCTGTGATCATGCCACTCCAGTCTGGGCAACAGAGTGAGCCTCTGACTCAGAAACAACAAACAAGTAAACAAGGATTCTCAAAGATCCCAGATGCTTCCTAGTAGGGGAGCAGGCAAGCTGGGATTGGTAGCCTGGAATTTCTTCCTTATCCAAGGACTTGACCTTTGGGGGTTCAGTGAAATCCCAGGAATTATGTGCATCATTTCACATGTATAAGCTCATCCGCATTGTCCAGGGGTAGAGCCTGACTTTCACGAGCTTCTCCAAGGGGACCACGACCCCAGAAGGTGAAGGGCACAGCATTAGCAAGGGCCATGCATGGTGCTCGTAAGCCATTGGGGAAGGATTCCCTGGCCTGCCCCTGCCGGTCAGTAATCCCGCCCCCAGTGACCAGGGAGAAAGCTCCCCCCACCCTAAGTGGTCTCCTGCTTCCCCCCCCTCTCAAATCCGCCACCCGAGGCCAGGAGGTCATAGGACAAGCCGAACATCGCCCCCACATGGCCCTGGCACGAGGACACTTTACCAGCCGGAACACATGGATATCCTGGTTTCTGGTCACCAGATGTGCATTCTTGGCTGTACATGTGGCTGTCTCCAGCTTGTCCCCCGTGAGCATCCAGACCTGGAATGACAGTACACGAGGGGTCCCGTGTGTTAGTTGTCGAGGCCAGCCTCTCGTCTGTGTCAGCTGGGCTTCCAAGAAAATCAAGCCAAACTTGGCCTGTCCCAGGAAACTGCTTGAGACTTCAGGTGTCCCCAGTATTCCACAGGGGACGGACGCCCAGTTCAAGTGCTTTGGGACCCCAAGCCACCACTGCTGGTAGCAGCAAAAGTTGGAGGGACACTTTTAGATAGAGCTGTGTGGCCACACACTACAGGAAGCAGCACGAAGCCCGGTCCTTGGACCTCACAAGCCCCCTTCTGGGGTTGTTTCCTAAAGTGATAAATCATCTAATAGGAGGGGTGGGCTGGACGCAGTGGCTCACGCCTGTAATCCTAGTACTTTGGGAGGCTGAGGTGGAAGGGTCGCTTGAGGACAGGAATTGGAGATCAGTTGAGCAACACAGCAAGACCTCATCTCTACAAAAAATCAAAACAATTAGCTGGGTGTGGTGGTGCACACCTGTAGTCCCAGCTACTCGGGAAGCTGAGGCAGAAGGATGGCCTGAGCCCAGCAGGTTGAGGCTGTGGTCAGCCGTGAGTATGCCACTAGTGGCACTCCAGTCTGGGCGACAGAGACCCCAACTCAAAAAAAAAAAAATCTACCAGGAAGTATGCAGGCATGTGTGGATGTCCTAGTGGGCCTGGACATATCAGTGACCAGTCATCCTCTTCACATGGTCCCACTGAAAGGATAGCTCCCTCTGCCACGCTGGCCCAGGACATGGTGGAGCGCTGCCTCTGAGTGGGGCCAGGTGGTCAGTCTGTTCACACTGTCAAGTTCACAGAGAACTAGCTCCCCGGCGCCCTCTGCTGACCACTCCAGATTCAACTACTGGGCACATTGTTTTTTTGCCCCTTGACCCGCGGAGTGGTCTGTTGGGTAGCGATCACTCACTCACTCAATCACACCGACAGAGAGACATGCTGGTTGCTCGGCTGGAATAGAAAGGGCAGCCATGCATGCGGGGGCTGTGCCTGGGGTGGGTAGGGCGGGCACCAGGAGGGTCAAGGCCAATGCCACCCAAGACGTCTTCTGAGATGGGGGCTGGGGACAGAGGCGAGGTGCCCCTGGATTCATCTCAGCTCCTCCCTCCTTCTCCCCTCCAACCCCCACAGCTCGGTCCCTCCCAGCGTCCCCACCCCCTCCCCCCACAGGCCTGTGTTACCTTGATGCCGGCGTTTCGCAGCGTCTCCAGGGTAGGCCGCACATCTGCCTGCAGCTGGTCCTCCACGCCCGTCAGGCATAGCAACTCCATCTCCATCTCTAGACTCTCGATCACCGTGGCCACTTTGAGGGAGCGGTCGTGCACGCTCAGCTTGGCCTGGACGTAGCGGGCCTGGGACACACGGCAGATACGCCCCCATTTAGGACAGGGAGCAGTGCGGAGAGCCGAGGGTGGAAGGGCCGTGCCCTGGGCTTCGGGGACCCCGGCAGGCAGGCTGGACCCCAAAGGGGTGACCTGGGCTTCCAGCCTCCTCCCGTGGCCTCCATGTAGACACAGACTTGGCCAGGCCTGAGTCGCGCCCTGTGTGCCACACTCACCCGCTGTGAGACTTGAGCAAGTCACTTCACCTCCCTGAGCCTCATGGGCTTTCAGCCATCACGTGGCAATAACAGTGCCAAGCTCAGGGCACTGTCTCAGGATTAGCACAGCCCAGGACCTCAAGAAACAGGAGGTCCTCCCCACACACCACGCACCCTGCAACCCAGCCCTGGGTCACCAGGTTTTCCAGAGACCAAGTCCCACGTCTGAGGATCATCGACCCAACCCCCTCTTATTTGCTCTTGATCCTGTTAGCAAAAACCAGGAAGAAAACCAGAAATCCCCTCATGGGTCCATTTCAAGCATATGCTTTTAACATCGGAAGGCAGGTGACATTTATTGGGGATAGAACTCTTGTTAAATAAAGGACCCTCCTCTCAGGGAACATAGTCTATGGCATGAGATGACAATAGCCAGGGAAATGATCTGGTTCGACTTCATCATTTTTGCAGCTTGGAGAAATCAGGGAGCCAGGCGTAGTGGCTCACACCTATAATCCCAGCACTTTGGAAGGCCGAGGCAGGAGGATCACTTGAGCCCAGGAGTTTGGAGACTAGCCTGGGCAAGATAGTGAGACTCTGTCTCTACAAAATATCAAAAAATTAGCCAGGTGTGGTGGCGCAGGCCTGTAGTCCCAGCTGCTCAGGAGGCTGAAGTGGAAGGATTGCCTGAGCCCAGGAGTTTGAGGCTAGAATGAATCGTGATCACACCACTGCACTCCAGCCTGGGCAACAAAGCGAGACCCCTGACTCAAAAAAAATAAAAGTGAAAAATAAAATATAAACAGGGTCACTAGAGATGGTGAAAAGTGGAAGAAGACAGTTAAGTGGGGTGACAGTTGGAAGGGATTGGGGGAGGCTGCCTTAGACAGGCAGTCCATCCAGGAAGTCTTCTGGAAAGAGGTGGCATCTGAGCTGAGACCCGACAGAAGAGAAAGCAGGCCATGGGCTCTATAGGGGAAGAGAGTTCTGGGCTGAGGGAACAGCCAGGGTGAAGGCCCGGCAATACTCGTGAGCCCAGTATACCGAGGTGTGATGTGGGATGGCTTGGCAGCCTGAGCCCAGGGTGTTGGTGGGAAGTGTGACCAGGAGGAGGGAGGGCTGCAGAGGCAGCGACAAGGTCCCCAAACCACTTACTTCAAAGTCTTGATACTGCTCCTCTGCCAGAGACTTCTTGGCCACCACAAGCACCCGCAGGCCCTCTCGGGCCATATTGCCACACTGAAAAGCAGACCAAGGTCAAGGGAGCTGTGCCCAGGGTTGGCCACGAGCTGGATGTGGCCCTCCCACAGAAACAGGGAATTTGGCACATTGGAAAGCCAACTCCCCCGAAAGCCATCTTCCATTCCACAGGGGAGGCTGCAGGGTGATGGCCCACACACAGGACTTCTCAGATCAGCACAGCATGTCCTGAGGTCTCAAACAGGTTTGTCTGAGGTTAGACTGGGCAACACAGCAAGACCCCAAATGTGCAAAATCAATAAATAAATTAGAAATCAAAAGGGTAATCTATGCCAAATTTTCCTGAAGGTATGCTATGTGCCAAGGACTATCCTAAGCATTGGGGATTTAAGAGTAAACCAGAATGACAGTCTCTGCCTTCAAAAAGACTTTATTCCAGAAAGGAGGTGGATAGGCTGGATGCTTTAAAATATAAACAGGGGGCAGGGTGCAGTGGCTCACGCCTATAAACCTAGCACTTTGGGAGGCTAAGGAGGGAGGATCACCTGAGCCCAGGAGTTCGAGATCGGTGGGAAAACTGTACAGCTTGACAAAACTGGTGCATGTTCCCAAATAACCACAATTCATGATGGCCGAGGAGCGCCTGCCTCTGTGCTCCCAGGAAACACAGTTGCCGGGTGAAGAACGTTCCAGGACGCTCAACATGCAAAGGGCAGCTCTGCCCGAAAAACACGCCCAGGCCTATTCCCTTCGTCTGCGTTACCTGCCTGGCCCCACGGCGTTTGGCTTTGCAACCCCCAACTGGAAACACAGTGTCAACATACAAAGTCCCTGCCTGCAGAGACGAGGCCAAATGACCCAAGAGCCTAAGCCTGCCTTCTCTCACGCAGCTGGCCCACTGTCCATGTCACAGGCTGACGCGGCCCCCACTGATCCCATCTCCGGGAATGCACCTTCTATGATCCCCTCCGCCTTCAGTGAGTGCTGGGCCTAGTCATGTGTCCCTAGCAGACAGAATGCACCAGAAGCGAGAGGATGCCACGTCTGAGCTCAGGTTACCAAAGATGGCGACCTCCATCTAATTTGCTCTCTCCTAATGCAGCCATTGCCAGGTTGTGAGCTGCCCTATGGAGTGGTCCATTTGACAAGGGACAGAGGGTGACCCCAAGCCAACAGCCAGCAGGGAGGCCTTCATCAACGGCCCATAAGGACGGAATGCCACCCACGACCACTGAGTGAGCTTGCACGTGGATCCTGCCCCGGTTGAGCCTTGAGATGAGACCACAGCCCTGGCTGACTCTCATGGAAGGCCTGGAAGCAGAGGACCCAGCAGAGCCATGCCTGGATCCCCCACCCACAGGAACCATGAGAGAAAACCGCGTACTATTTTAAGCTACAAATCTGTTACACAGCCGCCAATAATTAATACACCTTCCTACACTGTGCAAGTCTTCTCCGGAACCTGCCTCCGAGGCCTGGTTTTAGCACCCCGTGTCTCGCTCACCTCTTCCTCCAGCCAGTCGTTGTACTGCACAATGCCAGCCATGACAACGTCCGCTCCCTTCATGTAGAACGTAATTTCTCCAGTCGATTCATCCTAGAGAGAGGCCGGAAGGAGTGAGTCACGCAAAGGAACATCCTCTCTCTGCTGTGGTGCCCGCTTCCCGTGACGGTCACAAAGTGCACTTAACAGACACCAGCGTTTTTTCACTTGACTGAAGATGAAAAGCAAGAAGGGGCCTCACTTTGGGGCAGAGGACACAGAAAGAAAAAGAAAACTCAAGGCATTCGGAAAACTATTACATGATGAAAGCGAGATCAAAAGCGTTTGTGACCTTTGTTGGAAAGTGATGACTATGTTATTGGGCATGGACTCCCACGTGATACTTAGCCTTCTGCTGAGGACTGCTGAGCTGATCTCACCCAACTGTGGACCACCGAAAGCACAGGGAAGACCCTGATCTAGGGTTTCTCAGCCTCAGCACGATGGGCATTTGGGACCAGGTAATTCTCTGCCGTGCAGGGCCATCCTATGCACTATGGGAAGTTTGACTGCATTGCTGGTCTCTGCCCACTGGATGCTGGAAGGACTTCCCACGATGACAACCAAAATGTCTCCACTCATCAGCAAACGCCTCCTGGGGGGAGTGCTGCCTCTGTTGAGAACCACGAGATTCTAGATCATTCCAGATGCCTGTGTCTACCTGAGGACTTACCCAGAGCTTCAGTTCACCCTGACTAGATTCTCTGCATAGTAGGTAACAGCACAGGTCTGACACCAGTTTCTAGGCGTGTGCAGCTGGACCAGCTACTTCTCTCCCCTAAACCTCAGTTTCCTCGTCTGTAAAACGGGAATGCTCACAGTTCTTGCTGCACAGACTGTTGTGGTTGAAAGGAGATCATTTACACGGAGCGTGTGGCCCAGGGACAGATACACAGGAAGGGCCTTCAGTGGTATCACTCATATTAGGACAAGAGTGACTCCCCGAGTCCCTGGGTCACATTGTACGAGGGGGAAGCAAAAAAAAAAAAAAAACCCTGTAATTTTCTTTTGGAGGGCGGGCCCCTGGTAGTACAGGCTTCCTCTGCTAGGTAGGTGTTCTAGGAACCCATGGGCATCCATGTACCAGCGAGCATTGTTGAGAGGCTGCGTTGGGCTTCGGTGTTTTTCTGCGGGGGAGGGATTCTTTCAACACACCTGGCCACTCCATGACGGGTGACTGACGAGTGCACCTGCCCAGACTGCACTGTGTTCAGCAGGCTTGGACCCAACACGGCATGACCCCCATGTCCCACCCTCCCTACTCACCCGATCTCACCCCCAGTGACTTTTCTTTTGTTTCCCCAGATGAAAAAAGTCCTCAAAAAGAAAAAAAAAAAGTGTTGCCAACGTGGAAGAGCAAAACAAAAAACAGCAGAAGCACTAAAAGGCATCCCAATGGATGCATTTAAAAGCTGTTTTGAGCAGTGGAAAAAGTGCCTCGATAGGTATATTGCATTAAACGAGGAGGACTTTGAAGGTAACTGAAGTTTAAACGTGTAAGAATAAATGCACCATTTTTTATAAATAAATTCCAGTTTTGGGGGGGAGGGGGGTCCTCGTATACAAGCCTTGGGTCTGGGGGTGACAGGGCAGAGCTCTACCTGTCTTGTGGTCACCCAGGACCATGTCTATGTCCAAGAGCCCCCCAGTAAAACACGTTTTTCCAACCAGCTAACGTGTCAGCCTCATTGTTTGGGATCTTGACTCCTTGGGCATTTGGGGGCAGCTTTGCACACATGGTCTTTTCACAGAACAGAAATAAACACAAAAGCCAAGTGAGTGGTATTGTTTTCCCTTTTCAAATTACTTTCGGATGCCCTGTGATCGTGGACAATCTTTCAGAACAACACGCTGACTCATGAGAGCGCCCCAGGCCAAGACGGGGCATCCACGATTCGAGAGCTCACCGCCCACTTTATCTCATGGACGTGTCTGCCCGTGACTCGGGCCCAAGATGGCCATGGGGTCTCAACATCAAAGCATCTGAGTTTCTTTTTCTCTGTCCCCTTCACCCGAAGGTCGCCTGGCCACACGGCTGTAGGAAACAACACCCCCACCCTGCTTCCTTCACTGTGAAAGGGGCCAGGGCGAGATCAGAAGTTCCGTCCAACATAAACACGGAGTTGACTGTCTCCTGCCATGAGTCACTGCCTCCCACCGAGTTCAGCACAAGTTTACTTCGTTCCCAGGTTATGGCAAGATCACGCCACAAATCCAGAGACCGGCAGGTTGTGTGTGGCACTCACTGTCTGGGGGCCTCATCTTATCTCATGGGGTTCTGCACCTGGAACCCGTTCAAAGGCCTCTCTGAGACCAACAATGACAGTGCTGTGGCCTACACCCACCCACGACCCAACTCCACCGTCCACACAAGAAGGGGGAGAAGGCACTGGAACACCGTGTACACAACGAAAACAAAACAAAGACAAAACTCCCGCAGAAAGACAGGCACACAAGTCCCAGGGAAATTGGCCTCTCTAGCTCACCTGATTTCTCAGAAGACAGAGATTCACGCAAAAAAAAAACGACCTTGCTAGCTGGGCATGGTGGCTCATGCCTGTAACCCCAGCACTTTGGGAGGTGGTGGCAAAAGGATTGTGAGTCCAGGCATTCGAGACCAGCCTGGACAACTTAGTGAGACCTCGTCTCTACAATATTAGACGGGCATGGTGGCGTACATGCACCTGTGGTTCCAGCTACTTGGAAGGTTAAGGTGGAAGGATTGCCTGAGCCCTGCAGGTCTCTCAGGCTGCGCTGGCCATGAGTATGCCCCTGGCACTCCAGCCGGCGACAGAGTTGATACTCCTACTAAAAAAAAAAAAAAAAAAAAAAAGACCTTGTTTTGTGGGTCCAAGAACATTGCTGCCAAGTTTATATAAGAGCTCACACGTTTGAAAGGTTTAACGAGGCTAGGTGTGGTGGCTCAAGCCTGTAATCCCAGCACTTTGGGAGGCTGAGGTGGGGAAAATCACTTGAGCCCAGGAGTTCGAGACCATCTGGGCAACAGTGAGACCTTGCTTCTACAAAGGAATAAAAAAATGAGCTGGGCATGGTGGTGCACACCTGTAGTCCCAGCTACTCAGTAGGCTGAGGAGGGAGGATCACCTGAGCCCAAGAAGTGGTGGCTGTGATAAGCCATAATCGTGCCATTGCACTCCAGCCTGGGCAACAGAATGAGACCCTGACTCAAAAAAATCAAAACATCATTAAAGTCAAAAAATCATTAAAATAAACTTTACTGATATGAGAAAATGCTCATCATATGCATCTAGTTCAATGAGGAGAAAAGTTTAAAATCCTTATGCGAAGTTTGACACCAATGTTAAGAAAATCTGTGTGGATATTTACACTTGTCTATACTTAGAAAAAAGACTGAAAGGAAGTCCTCTGAAAAGATACGAGTCTCTGTGTAGTGAAAATGGTGATAAATGGCTTTGTTCTCCTTCTTTGCAAATTTATTTGCTTGGAATGCCTTCACTGTGAATGTTGATTTATTTTTTAATAACCTGGGAAGGCAGCCATGCTCCGTTAAAATAGAAATAAGGTGCCCATCCGACAGCGCCCCCTACCTCTGGGCACAGAGACCCTTGCTTTGGGAAAACACACGAGTCGTATCTCCTAAACCATGACACGTCCTTCCCCACTAAATGAAGGGTGGCGTACACCACTCACTTATTCCAGAATGGCTGATACTGGGGACTAGGTGACGAAAAGTCAACCCTCAAACGACCTCGGCAGAGCCCACGGCCCTCGAACTTGAAAAAAGAAAGGCTAGAACAGAATTCAAGTAATTCCACAGAAGGCTGATTCCCATTCCCCAGGAAACACCCCGCCCTCAGGACTCACGCTGCTGTTCCCAGGCCACAGATGCTCTTGACACCAGATGTGTGCTCAAGATATGGCTCAGACATTAGATTCTCATAAGGAGCGCAACCTAGATCCCTCGCATGCGTGGTTCACAGTAGGGCTCACACTCTTATGAGAATCTAATGCCACCGCTGATCTGACAGGAGGCGGAGCTCTGCTCGCCTGCCACTCATCTCCTGCTCTGCGGCTGGTTCCTAACAGGCCACAGACTGGTACTGGTCCACGGCCCGGGGGTTGGAAGACCCCTGGCTTAGATGACAGCAGCCCCAGCCACATCCTTGAGCTCAGCCTGTGAGGCCCTGAGCCAGAAAGCCCAGCCCAGCTGCAGCCAGATTTCTGCCCATAGAAACTGTCAGATGATATAAGGGGGGACTCCCCAAAAAACAGAATTCATTTATAAAAAATTGCGTATTTGTTCTTCCATGTTTAAACTTCATTCACCTTCAAAGTACTCTTTGTTTGATGCAATACCCCTATCGAGATGCTTTTTTACTGCTCAAAATAGTTTTTGAACTCATCAATTTGGATGCCTTTTAGTGCTTCTGCCACTTTTTGTTTCATGTCTTTTACAAACAAAACATTTCCCTTTGAAGACTTTTATCATCGGGGAAACAGAAAAAGTCTCTCAGGACAAGATCAGGTGAATAGGGAGGGTAGGGCACTAGGGATCATGTCGTTTTTGGTCAAAAACTGCTGATCATTCAGCGCAGCATGGGCAAGTGTGTTGTCTTGGTGGAAAACTGGTCACCTGTTTGCCACAAAAAATTCACTAAAGCCGGATGCAGTCTCTTACAACAATACCAGCTGGCATACTGATGCTGATGGGTTCCTAGAACACTTACCTATCAGGGAAAGCCTGTACCTACAAGGGACCCACTCTCTGAAAGATAATGCTGGTTCTTTTGGGCCCCTCCTTGTACTCAGACAGTTGAACTCTCTTATCCGAGGGGGATGTCACAAGACCCCCAGAGGACGCCATGGTTGCTACTGAACCCTGAATATACTATGTTCTTCCCTATGCATACACACCATGATAAAGCTTAGTTGTGCGTGTGTGTGTGTGTGTGTGTGTGTGTTTTTCTTAGTCACAGTCTCACTCTGTCACCAAGGCTAGAGTGCAGTGGCATGCTCACAATCACCGCAGCCTCAATCTGCTGGGCTCAGGCAATCCTTCTGCCTCAGCCTTCCAAGTAGCCAGAACTACAGGTGTATGCTACCACACCCAGCTAATCTTTTGATATATTGTAGAGACAAGGTTTCACCAAGTTACCCAGGCTTGTCTCAAAGCCCTGGGCTCAGGCAATTCTCTCACCTCCCAAAGTGCTGAGATTACAGGCCTGAGCCACCGCGTCTGGCTGAAGCTTAGTTTATACATTAGGCACAGTAAGAGATTAACAACAATAACATAATAAAATGGAACAATTATACTATAATAAAAGTAAAATAAGCTAAGCACAGTGGCTCACATTTCTAATCCTAGCACTTTGGGAGACCAAGGTGGGAGAACCACTTGAGTTCAGGAGTTTGAGACAAACCTGGGCAACATAGCAAGACCAACGTCTCTACAAAAGAAATCAAAAAATTAGCCAGGCATGGTGGCATGCACCTGTAGTCAGAGCAACTCAGGAGACTGAAGCTGGAGGATCGCTTCAGCCCAGGAGATCGAGGCTGCGGTGAGCCGTGAACGCAACACTGCACTCCAGCGAGCCTGGGTGGCAGACGCTTCAACTCACAAAAAAAAAAAGTAAAATGAGGGTCATCTGAACACAAGCACTGAGACATTACAAGGGAGTTACTTAGTGGTTGATGGACAGGCAGGTAGATGGAATGGAGATGCCAGACAGCGGAGTCAGTCACATCCCAGATGGATGGAACCAGGTGGCACGAAATTGCATCACACTACTCAGAATGGCATGCAATTTAAAATGTATGAGTTGTTTATTATTATTTTTTTATTTTTAATTTTATTTGAGTCAGAGTCTCACTCTGTCGCCCAGACTAGAGTACAGTGGCACACTCACAGCCACCGCATCAACCTGCTGGGCTCAGAAGATCCTTCCACCTCAGTCTCCCTAGTAGCTGGAACTACAGGTGCACGTCACCAAGTTCGGCTAATTTTTTGATATCTTGTAGAGACAAGTTCTCGTCAAGTTGCCCAGGCTGGTCTCAAACCCCTGAACTCAGGCAATCCTCTCTCCTCTGCCTCCCAAAGTGCTAGGATTACAGGTGTGAGCCACTGCACCCGACCTATGAGTTGTTTATTTCTGGAATTTTCCATTTAATATTTTCAGACCCCTGTTGACCACAGGTAACCGAAACCACAGATAAGGGGGGACTGCTGTATTGTGAGGTCCCTAAATGTGGGGTCATCAGTTACATAGTAACACATCATTAAGCCACCTCCCCAACATCACCACGCGGCACTGCGAGCATCTCGATGGCCTTCTCATCACACCCCAGGCCTTGGGTCTTGGAGTAAAGAGCTTGGACCCAGGAACTGGAGAGCATGGGAGCGATCCCAGTCCCATCACCCCCCAGCTATGTGAACTCTGGCAGGTTTCTTAGCCTCTCTCTATCCCAGTTTTCTCCTCTGTCAAATGTCAATCATGGCTGGGCACAGTGGCTTACACCTATCAACCCAGCACTTTGGGAGGCTAAGGCGAGAGGACTGCCCAAGTTCAGGGGTTCCAGACCAGCCTGGGCAACTTGGCGAGACCTCGTCTCTACAATAAATCAAAAAATTAGCTGGGTGTGGTGGTGCGTGCCTGTGGTTCCAGCTACTTGAAAGGCTAAGGTGGAAGGATCGCCTGAGCCCAGCAGGTCAAGGCTGTGGTAGGCATGAACGTGCCACTACACTCCAGCCTGGGCGACAGAGCGAGACTCCAACTCAAAAAAAGGAAAAAATGTCGATCATAATGATACCTACTCAACTGGGTTATGCTAAGGATTAAATGAGTCACTTTATGCAAATCACTCAAAACAGCCTCTCCACACAATAAGCACCATTTGAATGTCACCTGTCACTACCATCATCGTCCCTACTGCTACTACTGTTCCCGCTGCTGCTAGTCCTGCTACTTTTTTTCTTTTTTTAGTTGGGGTCTTACTCTGTTGCCCAGGTTGGAGTGTGGTGGCACGCTCACAGCCACCGCAGCCTCAACCTCCTGGGCTCAGGCGATCCTTCTGCCTCAGCCTCTCAAGTAGCTGGCACTATGGGCACATGCCACCATGCCTAGTTAATTTTTTTTAAATTTTTTGTAGAGATGAGGTCTCACTGTGTTGCTCAGGCTGGTCTCGAAATCCTGGGTTCAAGCAGTCCTCCTGCCTCAGCCTCCCAAAGTACTGTGGTTACAGGCGTGAGCCACTGTGTCCGGCTGCTACTATGACTGCCACTGGCCTGGAGCTGCCCCAGGCACTCAAGCTATAAGGTCCATGACCAAGGAGAAGATTGTTGAAAAGCTAGGGGGCTAAAAAAAAAAAAGTGGTGAGAGGTTTCTTTTAACTATCCTTTTTGATAGCTGCCCTAACATTAAAAAAAGCAAGGATGACAGGAGTTCCTGGTGATCCTGTGTGCTCCAGCACTTTCCGAGAGTCTACTGTGCGCCAGGCAAGGATGCCAGACACGAGCTGAGCAAAATGACCCTGGCCCTGTTCTCACCCGCTAGCAGGAAAGACAGGCGTTGACAAGGAAACCCACAGTAAATAAAGACTGTCAACGTGATAAATGCTATGAGAGAAAAGAACAAGATGCCACAAGAGGTTACTTGAAGCAAGGGCCTTGTACAACTGACATTGACAAGGCGACCAACAGCTGGAAATACTCCACCAGCGGGGGGGGGCAAAGGGCATACGCCCAAGTGTCCGCATCCTGATGTCTGCTGCTACCGACGCCCTCTGATGGAATCTACAACTTACTCCTCCCCAAGGCATGAAACACTAGGGCACAACAGGGCAGAGAGGACTCTCATTTTCTTTTAAAAGTTCGGGCTCGGTGGCTCAGCCTGTAATCCTGCGCCTTTGGGTGGCTGAGGTGAGTAGATTGCCTGAGTCCGCAGGTTCGAGACCCGCCTGGGCAGTGAGACCCCATCTCTACAGTAAATCAAAAAATCAGCCAGGCGTGGTAGCGCATGCCTGTAATTCCGGCTACTCGGAAGGCTGAGGCAGAAGGATCGCTGGAGCCCAGTAGGTCGAGGCTGCGGTGGCCGGGAGCGGCCACTGCACTCCCGTCTGGGCAACAGAGTGAGACTCCAACTCAAAAAAAAAAAAAGTCCAGAAAAGATAAAAGAGTCTTATTTCAACAATCCCTATGAACTGAGGAGGAATTTTCACCAATCAAGCCACATAATGTGAAGAACCTTCTAAGGATATTGGGTGCTGGGCGCGGTGGTTCACGCCTGTAATCCCAGCACTTTGGGAGGCTGAGGTGAGAGGATTGCCTGAACCCAGGGGTTCGAGACCAGCCTGGGCAACTTAGCGAGATCTTGTCTCTTTAATAAATCAAAAAATATTAGCCAGTGTGGTGGCACGTGCCTGTAGCTCCACCTACTTGGAAGGCTGAGGCGGAAGGATTGCCTGAGCCCAGCAGGTCGTGTCTGCGGTGGCCATGAGCGTGCCACTGCACTCCAGCCTGGGCAACAGAGTGAGACACACACACAAAAAGAATCTTGGGGATCCATCCCAATACCTAAACAGGTCTGGGCCTGGGCCAAGGAGCCTGTATTTTTAAAGCTCCCCTGGAAAATCGGAGGGTAATCCAGGCTTAAGAAGCACTGGACAAACTGGCATCCCAAGCTTTAGGAGGAAAGTGGCAACACCAGGGTCAAAGAGCAAACAGAAAAATGAGGTATCATTTTAGACTCTTCAGACCTGCAGGGTTCTAAAAAGTCTGACACCATCAAATGGTGGTGAGGATGGGTAGGAAGGAATGGTTGGGAAGGAAGTCAGTACAGTCACTCTGGAGAAAGCGTGGATACTTCCTGGTACAGTTGAAGATGTGCACATGCTACAGCCTAGCAAGCCATCCTCAGAGTATACCAGGGAGAGGAACATTCACGCATGTGCAGAGGAGACCAGGACAGACACCGGCTGTGAACCGCAGCACAAAAAAGCGGCTACTATGTAAATATCCCTCCATAAGGAACTGACATAGACCAAGGGAGCAGGAGGTATTCACACAATGCAACACTGTAACACAGCTAAGATGAAGGAAGGAGGATCAAATGAATGAACAGGAATCATTTTTAAACATTAGGTAAAAACCAGAAAGTGTGATGATAACCCATAGACTAGGAAGCCACATATAGAGGGAATAAAAACCAGTAAACCCATGATACTTACTGTGTATACCCAAACATATCTGATAATAGGATTTTAAAATTTGTCAGATAATGAACTTGGAGCAGGGGTGGAAAGAAGGGCATCAAGGAGGGACGGGGGGGCGGGGCTTCAAATGAACCCGGGGGTTTTATTTCTTGAAAAAGTTCTTGAACTACAACGCTTGCAAAAATATGGATGAATGTGCATATATGAATTTAAGCAAATGAACTCAAAAGGATATCTACTTTATAATTCCATTCATATAGAGTTCAAGGCCAGAGGCAGTGGTTCATGCCAATTATTCCAGCACTTTAGGAGGTCAAGATGACAGGACTACTTCAGCTCAAGAGTTTGAGACCAGCCTGGGCAACATAGTGAGATTGTGTCTCTACAAAAAAAAAAGAAAAACAAAAAAAGTAGCTGGGTGTGGTGGCACACACCTGTAGTCCCAACTTCTTGGGAAAGAACTACTACCTGAGCCCAAGAGGTCGAGGCTACAGTCAGTCATGATCATGCCACTATGGGTGGCAGAGTGAGACTCCAGTTCAAAAAAATAAACAGTTCATAAAAAGACAAAATTAATCAATGGTAGAAATCAGAACAGTGGTGACAACACTGAGGGGAGGAGAAATGTAGTGACCAGAAAGTGGCATAAAGAGTTGCTGGGGAGACAGTGGGTAAGGTTCTCCTTGCTCTGGACACTGGTCGCACGGGTGTGTCAACTTTGTGACAAAGAACTGAGCTGTGCACGTATGATGGTTGTGCTTTTCTCTGTGTATGCTGTCTGTAAAAGCTTCAAAAAACATTTTTAAAAATCTGAAATAAATACGGCAAAATGATGATGCCAGGTAAACACTGTATATTTTTCATAACTTTGGGATTGCATGAATTTAAAAAATTAAAAATACTTCATTACAGCAAGGGTGTCAAGATCAATCGGTGAGAAAATAATAGTCTCTTCAACAAATGGTATTAGGAAAACTGTGCATCCACATGCAAAAGCATGAAGCTGAAACTCTACCTCACACCATACATGGAAATTAACTCAGAATGGATTAGTGACCTAGAGAGCTAAAATTATAAAATCTTTGAAAGAAAATACAGGGACTTGAAGTTAGCAATGAATTCTTAGATGTAACACCAAAGTCAAGAGCGACAGCAAAAAATAGATACACTGAACTTCATCAAAATGAGAAATGTTTGTGCATCAAAGAACATTATCAGGAAAATGAAAAGATAATCTATAGAATGAATCTGCAAATCATGCATCTGAGATACAAGACTAAGGGTCTTGTATTCAGAGTATGTAAGGAACTCTTATAACTCAACAACAAAAAGACAACCTAATCAAAAAATGGGCAGAGAACGTGAAGAAACATTCCTCCACGAAAGACATACAAATGGCCATAAGCAAATAGGAACATGCTCAGTATCCTTCGTCATCAGGAAAACGCCAATCAAAACCTCACCGAGATACCACTTCTCAGCCACTAGGACAAGCATAATCAACAAAATGGAAAATAAACAGCACTGGCGAGTGTATCGAGAATGTGGAACCTTCACACATCTCTGGCAGGAATATGAAACAGTACAGCATGGCAGAAAACAGTCTGGAGGTTCCTTATGAAGTTAAAGATAGAATGATCCAGCAATTGGGTCCCTGACCCAGAATGACTCAGCAATGCAAGTCTAAAAGAACTGGAAACAGGCACTCAAATCCTTGTACACAGATGTCCATGGCAGTGCTCTTCACAACAGCCAACAGGGGAACAGCCCAAGTGGCCATCAGTGGACCAATGGGTGAGCCAAATGTGGTCTACCCACACCACGGAACACAAGTCAGCCACGAAAAGGAACGAAACCCCGACACACACTGCAACGCAGGTGAGCCCTGAAAACATGGTAAGGAAAGAAGCCAGAAACAGAAGGTCACATGTGGCATGGCCCCGTTTGTATGAACTATCCATAACAGATAAATACACAGGGACAGAAAGCAGGTTGGTGGGGGCGGAGGGGGCATGACTGCTTAATGGACGCAGGGTTTTTGTGTTTTTTTTTGGAGTGATGAAAACCTTTTGACACTTGACAAAAGTGGTGGTTGCACAACATTGTGAACGTGTTACATACTACTGACTTGTTCACTTTCAAATAGTTATTTTATGTGATACGAATTCCACCTCAATAAAAAACACAAATTTAATTAAACCGAAGAGAATGAGGACTGTATGATCGACAGATGCCCAATCTATATTCATGTGGATTTTCACTCCAGAAAAATTCACCCTGAGCAGATTGGCGATCCTGGGTGCGTCTGATGAACGAACTAATTTCCTTTCCACTTGGGGAAGTATATTTCCTTATGGGTCTGGGTGACAGAGACCATGGTAGGGAGGGCTGGCAAGGGGTGGGAAAGGACGTCAGGCCCTAGGGACACATGCAGGGTTCTGGGGTTCCCTGCCCCCCTCGAGGCACCACCAGAGCACTCACCCTCACGATGATGCCCATGCGCTTGCTCTCGTAGGTGAAGGGGAAGAGCTGCAGGATGGTGAAGTTCAGGATCTGGTCGCCAGGGGTCCGCAGTTGCACGGAAGACTGGTCCCGGCCCACCAGCGTCAAGCCCACGCTCTCGGTCCACTGCACCAGGGCCACCTAAACAGAGCATGGAGTCAAAGGTCAGACCACAGCCAAGCACCCCTGCTCCCGGGGCACACACACGAACAGGATCGCGGAGGGAGACGCAGGGACTGGTGAAGACCCACAGGCACTGTCCCTGGGACAGCGAGGGCTCCCACATGCAACGCTGCCCCTCTCTAAGGCACAACCCATGTGCTCCTCCAGGGTCAGAGCAGGCTGTCACCAGAGGCGTTGGCAGAGAGAAACAGGATCAGGAGGGACTGGCACAACCATAGGTGGCTTCTGGAAGAATCTGCACAGAGTCAAACGATGCGAGGGAAAGAAGACACAGCACAGGGATATGGTCCCCCACTGCCCCGGACTCTCTGTCCAGCCTCCACCGGGCAGTTGTCTACCATGGTTCTCAACTGGGGCAGTTCTGCCCCGCAGCAGACAGGCGGCCAAGTCTGGGGACATGTTTGCTTGCACAACTGGGAAGGAGGTAATGCTGGTGTCTCGTGAGTAGAGGCCAGGGATGCCACTAAACATTCAGTGCACAGTCTGGACCCCACAACAGAATTATCCAGCCCCAAACATCCACAGTGCTGAGGCCGAGAACACGGCTACATACATGAAGAAACTGAGGCTCCGAGCAGCTAGTGGAGGTGCTCAAGGTGACAGTGCCGGCATGTGGCAAAGCCTAGGCCTGGTGGCACTGGGTTTGCTGAGTGCAAAGGTCCACGCCACAATATCCTCACCACCAGGAGGCAGTGTGGGAGTCTTGAGTCGGGACGCCCTCACAACCTCGGTCAGGCTTGTTCCACTTCCGGTCAAAGGCACGGGGTGGTGAACTCCAAGTCAGGGGCCAGAATGGTAATGCAAGTGAGTGACGAGGGCTGGGTGGAGACTGCGGTAAGCAGGAGCCCATGTCCCACCCAAAGGGACAGCTGCCCCTTTGACATGCTGGTAACAAATGCTGCCCGTGGGCGTGCGAACCCCAGGTAGCCAGGGCTTCCAGGTCTCAAGAAAAAACAGAAATCTGGATTGTCTCTGAGCCCTAACATTTTTGGTTTTGCTTTTCTCTGTTACCCAGGCTGGAGTGCAGTGGCACAACCACGACTCACCACAGCCTCAAACTCCTGGGCTCAGGCGATCCTCCTGCCTCAGCCTCCCGAGTAGCTGGGACTACAGGCGTGCACCACCACGCCTGGCTAATTTTTTGTTTTTGTAGAGACAAGGTCTCACTATGTTGCCTAGAATGGACTCGAACTCCTGGGCTCAAGCAATTCTCCCATCTGGGCCTCCCAAAGTGCTGGGATTACAGACTTTGAAGACAGAAGAAGGGACCATAAACCAGGTAAAAGAAGGAGCCATAAACCAAGATCAAGGGACACTGGTGGTGACCTTATCTCAGCCTGGCCATCTCCTAACTTGTTTTTTTTTTTTTTTTGAGTCGAAGTCTCACTCTGCTGCCCAGGCCGGAGTGTAGTGGCACGCTCATGGCCACTGCAGCCTCGACCTGCTGGACTCAGGCGATCCTTCCACCTCAGGCTTCCAAGTAGCTAGAACCACAGATGCGTGCCACCATACCCGGTTAAATATTTGATTTATGGTAGAGATGAGGTCTTGTCAAATTGCCCAGGCTTGGCCTTCCAAAGTGCTGTGATTACAGGCGTGAGTCACCATGCCCAGCCCATCCCCTAACTTTTAAATGTAAGAAATTGTTCTCACGGTCTAAAAACCCATGAAGAAAATAAACCATATCTGGAGACGGATCTAGCCTGGAGTCTCCCTACCCCCACTGGCCCTTTATCCCCCCAAAGAAGGGAGGCTACAGTGAGGGAGGAACGAGTGAACAAGTCGGAAGGGTCTGGAATGTGCCAGACGGGCCAGATGAAAGGCACATCCTGCTTACTCCTTGGAACAGCCACTGAGGCAGGAATTACCAACTCCACCGCGAGAGATGGAGACTGAGACTAGTGAGGCCAGGTGAGCTGCTGGGCTGGAATGGGATGTGACCCCAGGCCCAGTGGACCCCAAGGAAGAAGCCCATGGGAAAATGCCTTTCTGGGCCATCAGACATCCTTTCCTGAATCTCGAGGACCTGCGTCAGGATGCACACACGCCAGCACATCCCCAGCGTAGGCCACCCGGGGTGCAGTTTCCATAGGAAGTGAACAGCAGAATAATGGGCCCCCAAGTCCTAATTCCCAGGACCTGTGAATATTATTACCCAACCCGGCAAAAGGTGTTTTGCAGATGGGATTAAGAGTAAGAACCTCTGTGGTTCCAGCTACTTGGGAGGCTGAGGCAGGAGGATCACTGGAGCTCAGAAGTTCAAGGCTGCAGTGAACTATGATCGCACCACTGCATTCCAGCCCAGTCTCAAAAAGAAAAAGAAAAGAAAAGAAAAAAGAGTAAGGACCTTAAAATGGGGAACTTAGTTGGGCTCAGTGGCTCAGCCTGTAATCCTGCACTTTGGGAGGCTGAGGTGAGTGGATTGTCTGAGGCCGCGGGTTCGAGACCTGCCTGGGCAACTTGACAAGACCTCATCTCTACAATAAATCAAAAAATTAGCCGGGCGTGGTAGTGCACGCCTGTAGGTCCAGCTACTTGGACGGTTGAGGTGGAAGGATCGCCAGAGCCCAGCAGGTCGAGGCTGCAGTGGCCGGAAGCGGCCACTGTACTCAGTCTGGGTGACAGAGTGAGATTCCAATTCAAAAAAAAAAAAAAAAAAAAAGCCGGGCTCGGTGGCTCAGCCTGTAATCCCGTGCCTTTGGGAAGCTGAGGTGAGTGGATTGCCTGAGCCCGCGGGTTAGAGACCCACCTGGGCAGTGATTCCTCATCTCTACAATAAATCAAAAAAAAATCAGCCGGGCGTGGTAGTACATGCCTGTAATTCCGGCTACTTGGAAGGCTGAGGCGGAAAGATTGCCAGAGCCCAGCAGGTCGAGGCTGCAGTGGCCGGGAATGACCATTGCACTCCAGTCTGGGTGACAGAGTGAGACTCCAACTCAAAAAAAAAAAAAAAATTGGGGAGCTTATTGCAGATCATCCTGGTAGGCCCAATATAATCACAGGAATCCTCAGAGGGAAGCCTTTTTTCTGAATGTGGCCAGAGAGAGACGTGAGGACATAAAAGGGTCAGAGGGATATGAAGACAGGGGAAGGGGCCATAAACCAAGGAATGCGGGAAATCTCTAGTGGCAATGATGGTGACACTGATTCTATCTCAGTAGACCCGTATCAAAACTGTCATCTATGGAACTGTAAGAAAATACAAGGGGGGCCTAAAGAAAACCGGAATTTATTCATAAAAAATTGTGTATTTATTCTTACGTGTCTAAACTTCAGTCACCTTCAAAGTCCTCAATGTTTGATGCAATATACCTATTGAGATGTTCTCTGCTGCTCAAAACAGCTTTTGAACTTGCCTATTTGGATGCCTTTTAGTGCTTCTGCTGTTTTTCGTTTCACCTCTTTCTCACTGGCAAAACGTTTCCCTTTGAGGATTTATCAGGGGAAACCAAAAAAAAAAGTCATTCCAGGAGAGAGTGGGTGAATAGGAAGAGTGGGGCTCAGTGGTCGTGTCATTTTTGGTCCCAAACACTCAGCAGGGTGTAGGCAGGTGCACTCATAAATCATCCATCATGAAACAGGCAAATGGATTGAAAGAATCTCAAAAAAATTCTCTGAAGTCAAACACAGTCTCTCACAATGCTAGCTGGTACACAGATGCCAATGCCCAGAACACTTACCTAGTGGGGGAAGCCTGTATTACAAAGCGTACTCCAAAAGATAATTCAGGGTTTTGGGGGGTCCCTCCTGTACATTTGTTATCGGAACACAGTGGCTCACATCTGTAATCCCAGCACTTTGGGAGGCCGAGATGGGAGGATCACTTGAGCCCAGGAGTTCAAGACTGACTTGGGTAATTTAGCAAGACTTCATCTCTATAAAAAAATCAAAAAATGACCTGGGCATGGCAGTGTACACCTGTAGTCCCGGATACTCAGTAGGCCGAGGCAGAAGGATCACCTAAGCCAAGGAGTTTGAGGCTGTGGTAAGCCATGATCGTGCCACTGCACTCCAGCCTGGGCAACAGAGTGAGACCCCAAATCAAAAAAAAAGAAAGAAAAGACATTGCTTCATTTTAAAACATCTGGTGCATAGTAATTTGCTATAGCAACAATAGGAAAGGAACACGGGGGGACGTGCCAAACAAGCTGTCAGCTTATTCTCATCCAAGTCCAGAGGCATGACCTCTAAAAAAGATAAAGCAAGCAAGGTAGCCCCTCCTGTTTTCTTCTTATCAAGCTGAATATTTGGGGAGTGAGAAGGGGAGGGATGGGGGTTGAAGGTAGGTGACAGGGAGAGAGGGACCCAGGAGGCCTCAACTCCACTGGGAATGTCTGATCGTCTTTAAGCCCAGTGGCAGGGAGCTACAACATTCCGCGTGCCTAAAGTATCTCATGATGGTTTCTTTTCACCGAGGCTGGTGGAAGGAAAAGAGGCCCCTTTCAGGGAGCCCTGTGGCAGCACAGTGCGCCCAGCACATCTGCTTTATTGGGCTCCTTCTGGGTTTCCATTCCTTGTACCAAGAGAACTCTCTGAAGCCCCCAAGAACACCTGCAGCTCTCTGTCCCCTGGTTCTCTCTGTCTGGAACCCCTAGGTGTCATCTTGGCTGTCTGCTATCCCCTAAAAGGTGGGATCAGCTAAAGCTCAAAGTTGGGGTTCCAGTCCCCGCTCTGCTACCAGTCCCTCCCCCACCAAGCCTCTGCAAAATGGGGGGGGGGGCTTAAAGCCAATTATTTCTCATTTCTTTTCCAGCTCTGAAAGTGTGTCTTTACATATCCTCTGCCAGTCATGCTCAGATATCAAATTCAGTTTCTGTTGTTTCTACTAACTGAATTTACATTCGCAGGAAATTATTTTTCAAGACTATCTTGTTTAAATTCAAGCCAGAAGGAGTCAGGCAGCATTAACCAACTTTCAGCTTTGACCAATGGGAGAAGCTGTCATACTGACCCCACCTTTCAAGGAAAGGACTAATCAAGCAGTGATTTTTAAATTTCATTTTATTTTTTGCTACCGGGCTGCCTGAGTCTTTGAAAACCCCTTCATGTATTTATTTGCTTAATTTAATGACTGTACTATAGAAGGAATGTTTATGTCTCCCAAAATCCAGGTGTTGACACCCAATTCCCAGTGTGATGGCATTTTGAGGTAAGAACCTTGGGAGGGGATTATATCATTGGGGAGCCCTATAAAGGAGACCCCAGAGAGCACCCTCATTCCTTCTGCCACATGAGACATAGTGAAAAAACAGCCTTCTCTGAGGACAAGGCAGGTCCTCACCCCACACCAAATCTGCTGCCACTCTGACCTAGGACTTCTCAGTCTCCAGAACCGTGAGAAACAACTTTCTGTTGTCGATAAGCTACCCAGCAGACCACATAGACTGAGACACTCCAACTTTCAATAGGGCCTGTTTTGTCTGTTAACAAGTCTCTCCCATAGTTTAAAATGAACAAACTAGTAATAATCCATATCTAAAATAACTCTGTCTATATATTTAAAAAGCTTGAGTATAGCATTAAAATGTTTATAGAGGTATACCCATGAAGAGAAATACTGCTAGCTTTACTTCCAGTTTTCTACACCACTGAAATATTTTAACACGTATATGTATTTTTTTATTTTCCCCCCACCTCCACATTTATTTTTAATTTTAATTAAGTAAATAAATATCCTAACACAACTCAAGATATTACAAATACCCAGGTAGGCACAAGTTAAAAAGCTTGACTAAATTTATTCTTTCTTTTTTTTTTTTTTTTTTTTTTTTTAGTTGGAATCTCACTCTGTCGCCCAGACTGGAGTGCAGTGGCTGCTCCCGGCCACCGCAGCCTCGACCTCCTGA